>NC_057019.1:7039001-7183161 GCF_000002595.2 Chlamydomonas reinhardtii
CACCCCCCGCTAATTTGCATATCGACCAGGAGAGCCCCCCCCCTGATATCGACTACAACAAACATCGATGCAGGCCACGATCAGTCGGCACTGATAGCTGGGCGCAGGGGCTAAGTTTGCCATCCGGCATGTCCTTTTTGCGGACAAGCCACGTGACACAGCTCGTGCCCATCGTGCATGTGCAACCCGCAGCCGGAGGGCCCTGTCTCCTGGAGTTCCGCTCGCCCGGCACTTCCCCTCAGCAACCTTATTGTCATGCTAAACATCGGGGAGACATCTAGCCTCTTACTTGCACCGTCCTTGATAGTAAGCGCGCGGCACGGTGTGTAATGATGACAGTGCTTAGGCAACTGAGCACACAGCAATTTGCCGTTGCAGGTGTCCCTCAACCAGTCTTACACGACTCCAGTTCAGCAGCTCCCCACACACAAACCACAGCTTTGAGCTGCCACCACCTTGCTGTTCAGTCGGTCCGCCGCCCTTTAGCACACACAGGTCTCGCTAGGGCAGCGGGGCAGGAACGGCAAGCCCTGCGAACTGCCGGCCACCAGCGTGGTCCCGACCTGCGGCACGACGCCCGCGCCCGACACGATCGGCATGGCAGCGGTGCCGCAATCCGCGCCCGCAAGCAGCGGCTCAGTGACGTCGCCCACGCGCCGGGGCTTGCCGGATGAAGTCCTGGCGTCGGGACCGCTGCGGCAACCGCCCAACCAGTGGCGTGCCAGCAAGCCGGCAAGCCCGTGCACCGGCGGCAGGTTGCCGGGCTCGCCGGCGGCGGCCGCGGCCGCGGCAGTGGCGGGCGTGATTGTGAGCAGCTCGCTCTCGCTGTGTGCGAACTGCGCGGCGGCGGCCAGCAGCAGCCACGACAGGGCCGCCCACAGCAGCGCCAGGCCCACCAGCGCGGGGATGAGCGCCTGCAGCGCGGCGGCGGCGTGCGGCTCGGCAGCAAACACGCCGCCAATCTGGCGGGCGGAGGGTGTAGGGGCGACGGTAAAACGTGCTGGTAATGGCATGGTCGGGACACGGATTACGGGAATAGCGAGGTGGCAAAGGGTAAAGACACGGGCTCGCATGCTGGTATGAGACAAACATGCTTGCGTGCAGTGGTGCACACGCTTCCATGCATCAGCTAGCAATGTGGCTACTGGATGACACGAACACGAGGACGAGTCAGCACCCGAAGGCACCCGAAGCTAGCAACCAGGAGCTCACCGCGTTGCAGCAGCACACGTGAGGGCCGAAGTAGGACTTGAAGGCAGACAGGTCCAGGCAGTTGGGCGGGCACGTGCTGGGGCCCCACTTGGCACCGGGAGCCCAGCCGCCGCCAGGGGTCCAGCTGCCGCTGCCACCATTGCCAGACTCGGAGGAGGAAGCCAGGAAGGAGGCAAGGTCGTTGCTCGAGGCGGCGGCAGCGGAAGTGGCCGAGGCGGTGCCTGATGAGGCAGCGGTGAGCAGCTGCGCCAGGCCCGCACTCATGCCGGCGAGGTTGTCTGGGTATGGCTTGCGCACCTGTGGGCGGGCGGATGGTCGCGTGGGCGAGGAGTGAGGCTGGTGAGAATCCAAAAATATGGATACGCAGGATGGCGTCTCTCTTTGCGCGGCGCGCCCAAGCAAAGCACTCATGCTTTTGCTTGCTTCGTTGTTGCGCTGCCTCGCCAGCAGCTGGGCAGGCCGGTGTAACCTCGTCACGTCCTTGCCAACCACAACTTATGCACCCGCAGCGCCGCCAGGGCGCTCGCTAGCACACAGCCACACACACGCGCAATGGTTCCTGCACGCATACGGTCCTGCATGTGCGCACCGCGTTGGCAGCAAAGTGCAGTGCCTGCAGGCTGAAGGCCCACAGCCCCGTGGTGACCAGCAGCGCCACCACACAACTTACCATCCGACGGCGAACTTCCGCGAGGCCCAGCTGTGCACGATGCTCGTGAGCGCCTGCGCGCGTTAACACCGTTGGCGCGCGGGTGCAACACCTCGGCCCTCCGGCCACACCGTCCCCTCCCAGGGAGCAGGCGATCTGCGCGGCGGTGCCGGCAGGACAAAGTATTGTAGGTGGAAGAGGTTGCAGGGGATCACGTGAAAGGATCACGTGAAGAGGCCTTGGAGAGGGTTCGCGCGGCGGCACTTCCTCAGAGCGGGGCGGGGCGACGGCAGCTGCCAACGCGGGGGTTTCAATCGAGGACATTAAGGAGCACGGCCGGTGGAAATCGGACTTTAGGGTTTTAGGGTTAGGGAAGCCGAGATTGTTGTGCCAGAGCGCAGAGCCCCGGGACAGTTGCCAGACAACAGACCCAATATATCGCTTCCGGGCTCGCTAACGGACTCGCTAGGGTAGTCGCCGTAGCAGCCACGTGGCCAGGGCTGCCAGGCCGGCGGCTGTGAAGAAGCCGCGGGGGGTGGGCACGTCAGCGGTGCCGGCGTGGGCGCGGGCGCCGGCGATGCCCATGCCTTGAGCGCTGGATGCAACGCCGGCGGGGAAGGGCACACCTGCGCAACGGGTAGGTCAGTAGGCAAGGTCGGTAGGTGAGAAAAGGAAATGGAACGAAGCGCTCAAACGTGTACTTCTTGCGCGAGCCCGACAGGTTGGAGTGGAGCTCGAAAAGCGCCTGAAAGGCTGAAAGCAGCAAGTCCTTGCAAGCCCGCTTGATGCGACTGCTGCAGTGGGGCCTCACCGCCAGCGTTGAGGTTGGCTTGGATGTGAGAGCGCCAGATGGCCACACGCAGGAGCAGGACCAGCACGGGGACCAGGGCCACGGCCACCGGGATGTGCGCAAACATGGGCCAGGGGTCGGAGTGAAGCGTGACGCCGAAGCCCGCAATGACATCGTGTGTGCGATGCCGAGCAACCTCAGCAGACACCATCCTGCGTGAGTCACGACGGTACGGGGACGGGTCAAAGGCGTCCTCCCCTGCTTTCCACGGTTGGTGTTGCCAGCCGCCACTATCTATCCGGCACTGCGCCAGAACCGTATTCCTGAGGCTTACCACATAATCAGCCCACAGATGGCAGCGGCGGCTGAAAGGAGCGTGGCCCATTGCTTGTTTACTGCGGAATCGGCAGACCTGCACGCGGACTGCCAGTGTCGTTTTCGTGGGCGCGATTCTGACCCTTCCACTTGACATACCTGGGGACCCTTTTAAGATCTCGTTTACGTGAATGGACGGCTGTCGCCAGTGCGACGTGGAAGAGCTGCGGCATGTCGATTCAGTGCGCAGCTCTGAGCGTATCAGCAACAGTCGCGAAAGAGTGTTAGAGTTGTACATCTATTAAATAAGTAGGCAAGCAGCATTCCAGTGGGCTAATTAGGCCCAAAATGAGCTGAACGCATTGGTCACGAGGGCAGTCCTGCAGGATCCAATCGCGCTGCATACGTTGCCCTAATGACGCGCGCCGGTTTCGCGCTATTATTCATACCGGACACTTGGCACGGTGCGCTTTTGCCGCTGCCCAGTAGTGCCCTGCCCGCCTCGCAAGTACAGTATCAGTATCGGACAGCTCTTGACATTCCCCTACGCCTGCCCTCCCGCATGCCACGACAGTGCGTTTACCCGCCTGGCTTCCTCAGTAGAATCGGCTACCAGCGGAAGCGCAAGACCCCGCCGCTGTGCTGTGTGTCAGCGTGCTTTCGTCTCCATGATGGTTGCGCCAGGTTGCGCATCTTTCGAAGTGCATCAATACCTATCCGTATCTGATCGGCCGGACTTCTAAATCTTATCATAGCTCTTCAGATCCATTAGCGGAGCCCAGGTGCGCAGCGTACTGGACTAGGGAGGCCAGAAGGGGCACGAAGGGGAAACTGCGCACTGAGTGCGGGGATGCACGCAGCACGCCCCCACATGCATGGAGGCAGGAACGTGGCAGGAGCGAACACCAGAAAGTCAGAGCACTGATAAATCGTTTTTGCACTGCTAACGACGAGCTGTTGCTTATGGGAGATATGAATGCACGGGTTGCCAATTTGCAAGAAGTCCTAGGCGCGGAGGCGGATGGTGAGATTGCTGCACACACGGGCACGAATGCATCGAGCCTATTGGCGGCCATACCGGAGAGGAAAAGCATGGACCAAAAGCAAGGCCATGCGCACGGCCAGCTACTTGTGAATCTGTGCCGTGAGCTGGGACTATGTATCCTAAACGGACGGGTTGAGGGTGACGCGGACGGAGAATGCACGTTCACAGGAGGCACGGGGAAGAGCATGATTGATCTCTACGTTACCACACCGGCACTTTACTTCAAGGCACGGCAACTGGAGGTGTGCAACATTCCTGAAGGCGAGGACGAGATCCACCTAGGTGACTTGATGAGCGATCATTGCCCTGTTAAGCTCACGCTTGGGGTTGGCAGATGGGATCAAGCTGCGAAGCAGCACGGCGGCAAGGCTCGCTTTGATATGCGTAGACGGGGCGCGTACTCATCGATTTATCAGGATCCGGAGTGCGCAGAGCTGCGGAGGATAGCCGATGTCATGTGTCGTCTGGGGCGCAGTGCAGAAAATGGCGGTATCACCAGCACGGAGGCGGTGGACCGGCTTGGCAAAGTGCTATACCGTGCGATGGATAAGGCTTTTGGACGAACTGGGACCGACACGCGCAAGGTACGTGGGCAGGATGACGCACCCTGGTGGACGGAGGAGCTAGCGGCTGCGCGACGGGATATGTTAGGACAGAAAGCTCAGATGAGAGCTACTGGCACCTTGCAAGATGAGGCTGCACGGGCCGAATTTTCGAGGCTAAGGACGCGGTACCAGCGCATGCGACGAGAGGCCAAGGAACGATATAAGGTTACGTTTTTCACAGAGTTTTTGGATGAGTGCAAGGCGGACCCACGTGCCCTATGGCAGCGTCTGAACGATGGGGTTGTCCCCTCCTGCCCGCTCACATCGGTCACGGATTGGACGTCCTTCTTTGACACACTCTATAATGGCTCACTGAATGCGTTTGACAATGTGACTGCGGACGAGATTCTTTCCATGATTAATAGAAGGCCCGGCGTAGGTACGCGCAGATGGGCAGTAGAGGATGCACAGACGCAGGAAGATGAGCCTAGCGCACGGCACGCACGAGTTGTGGCAGCTGCGTCCTTGAACATACCTTTCTCGCTGAGCGAGGTTGAAGAGGCGCTACGGTGTCTAAAAAATCACAAGTCTGGCGGGCTAGACCGCGTACCTGCAGAGTGCTACAAGTACGCCACGCGGGAAATTGAAGACGGAAAAGAGTTTAATGTGCTTGCGCCGTTTTTGCTGACACTCTTTGAGCACATACGCATTAGCGGCGACTACCCTAGGCAGTTTTGTGAGACGTCCTTAACGCCCATCCACAAGAAGGGTGACGTTTCGGACATGTCCAATTACCGCGGACTGGCGGTGGGAGGAGCGCTGGCCAAGTGCTACGCCTTCCTGTTGGAGCGGCGTCTCAGTACGTGGGGGGAAACCTGTGATGCGCGTTGTGCTTATCAAGGCGGCTTCCGCAGAAAGAGGGGCACGATTCACAATTTGTTTGTGCTACGACACCTCACGGACAAGTACAAAACGACACAATTGGGCAGGGGGCAAGCATTATTCGTGTGTCAGATCGATTTTGAAAAGGCGTTTGACAGAGTGCCGAGGGATTTGTTGTGGCAAAGACTGGAAGAGAGAGGAGTACACGGCGCCATGCTGGAAGCGTTGAAGAAAGCTTACGAGAAAGTGATGTTACGCGTACGCGTAGATGGACGTACCGGTGACCCTTTTGAGTCAACGGCTGGCGTGAAACAAGGCTGTCCATTGAGCCCCACACTTTTTGGGCTGTTTGTTGAGGCATACGCAGACTATCTGGCAGCCAAAGACGAATTACATCCTGCCATGATGGCGGCCGGGGATTGCCCAGTAGTTGACGGACATCGTTTGCCCTTGCTCTTTTACGCTGATGATCTAAGCTTGTTTGCGACAACACACCGTCGGATGCTCCAGATGCTGACAACACTACGTGAGTTCTGTGAGGCTTTCGGAATGCGTGTGAATGTTACAAAGTCAGAAGTGCTGGGTGTGCATTCGTCAGCCACCTTTCGGCGTTATTTACGGCAGGAGCCAAGCCCCATGCCGGTGTACATGCGGGAATACCAGCAAGGGCTGGAAGCACTTCGCTTCTTTCCCTGGAAGCGTAGAGCGCGGTACCTTGGCCTGTATTACGGCCCCAGTTTTAAGTTTGAATCTTGTTGCAAAGAGTTACGTGCATCGGGTGAGCGAGCTATGCATGCACTACGACGGAAGTTACGCAAGAAGGGGCTTATGGTCCCTGCGGTAGCTATGCGGTGCTTTAACGCTCAGGTGCGTGCGGTATTATCTTACGGTGCACAAGTGTGGGCACCAGACGCGCTTCTCCAAGTGTTCAATGCGTCCCCAGTTGACGGTCAAAGATATGGAGCGTTTGATCGAGCACTAGAGCATGGCATGGTTCGCATTCAGATGGATTTCATGAAGGAAGTGGTGGGAGCCCAGAAACCAACACATGAACTGCTCTTTCGAGAGCTTGGGTGCATGCCACTACACGTGCATTGGGCTGAGCTTGTTTTCCGTTTTTGGAACCAACTGGTTAAGGCAACCGGCACTGTTTACCATCAGGCGTTTAAGGAGGAGATACGAGCGGTGTTGAGCAACCTACCGACGCCGCCCACGCACACGTGGGGGGCTAAAGTTCTGCGGTTATTGATGGTTGGCCTTGGCTACCGTTTCAGTGGAGAGGCAGCTGATATCGAGGCCAATATTACACGCATTACTACGCAAGAACTGGATGTTGCCTCCCTCATGGGGAAGGTACGCGAGAAGTTTGAGGAGGACTGGGCTAGCAACAGGTTAGAGGTTAATCCACGGGATTTTGTGACGCAAGCAGGGGTCAAGCCTGGCGTGAAGATATGTCGTTACAAGCATTGGATGGGGGAAACACGGCACACGCAAATCTACATTCCTCGAGCATGGCATGTCTCCATGATGAGATTCAGGATGGGCGTGTGGATGATTGAGGCTAACAACCCACGCGGTGCGCAGGGTGCGCACAGGGAGAGAGCACAGAGAGTATGTCCGCTTTGCCACGCTGATGAGGAGGAGCATGTAGAGGATGAGAGGCATGTGCTGCTTGAGTGCAAGGCGTACGATGATATCAGAAGCACGCTGTGGGAGGTGATTCCCGCGACTATGATGGACGCGATGGCCAGTGGTGACCAGAGGGGTTTAGCGCGTGTCATTCACGCGATAAGGCTGCGACGTAACGACCTTACGGCGCGACCAATTTAGATATATTATTGCATGAACTGTTTTGCTTTTTGAATAATCCTTTTGAGACTAGTTTTGGCGGTCCATGAGCTTCCTGGCTCGTTTGGACCAATCTACGAGCATGAACTTGTAACATCAATCAATCAATCAGAAAGTCAGTATAACGTTTGCGAGTAAAAGCTGCACATCAAACCACCAATCGTGTTCTGCTTGCAGAGGAGTGTAAGCCTGTGAGTTTGAATTACGTCTGCATAAGCTTTCACCAGATTTATATGACTGTAGCGCCAAGTCGAGCAAAAGCATGGTATTCAATTGCTAGACAACTGCACAGACGTGTGCTGACTCTGGTTGTAACACCATCATGAAGACGTTTCCATAGCGTTGTTGACCCAACAACAAATAAAACAAACCTAGTATGGCTGGCGATGATATAGCAAGCTTCCGTCCACTACGTCCACCCCCGCTGCCTCCCCCGCTCCCGCCACCTGCCACGCCCTTGGCGGATGCCACCCGCCGCGCACTCATCACCGGCGGCGGCGGCTTCCTGGGGTTCCGCCTGGCGGTGACGCTGGCGCGTGACGGTGTCGAGGTCACCATTCTTGACCTGGCGCCGCCGCGGCAGCCGCTTCCGCCGCGCGTGCGCTTCATAGCTGGCTCCGTCGCGGATGCAGCCGCCGTGGATGCAGCTTTCGTGGTCGCCGCGTCGCCCTTCCCCGCCGCCCCGGGTGATGCGCAAACGCACACGCACACGAACTTGTATGGCTTGGATGCGGTGTTCCACGTGGCCTCGTACGGCATGTCGGGCCGCGAGCTGCGCGACCAGGCCGCGCTCATCGAGGCGGTCAATGTGGGCGGCTCGGGCCACGTGGCGGCGGCGTGTGTGCGCCACGCCGTGCCGCGCCTGGTGTATGTGTCCACCTGCAACGTCATATTTGTGGGCAGGTGGGCGGGCGAGCGGGTGGGTGGATGAGCGCGCCGCCAGGTTAGCGGTGAGCTGGCACAGTGGTGGTGCATGGCGGCCGGCTGGATGGCAACGCGATGCATACCGTATGACAGCTGTAGTTGCACGCCTCACATCTGTACTACAATCCACTGACACGCGCGCGCAGGCCCATCAGCGGTGGCGACGAGTCGGCGCCCTACCCGCCCGCTGCCGCCTACAAGGACGCATACAGTGCTACCAAGGCGCGGGCGGAGCGCGTTGTGCTCTCCGCCAGCGGCACCCCGCTCCTACCGGAGCCCATCAGGCAGCATACACATGAGGAGGAGGAAGAGAAGGAACAGAAACAGGAGGGGCAGCAGGAGTCGCGGCGGCACGGCGCCCGGGCCGTGCTGCGCACGTGCGCGGTGCGTTCCACAGGCATCTGGGGCCCGGGCGAGACGCGGCACCAGCCGCGTGTGATCCGCATGGTGCAGCAGGGCGTGTTCGTGGCGGCGTTTGGCGACCCCAACACCCTGAGCGACTGGTGCCATGTAGACAATCTAGTCCAAATCCTCATGCTGGCGGAGCGCGGCCTGCGGACGCCGTACACACCTGCCGCAGCCGGAACTACAGCGGCGGCGGTGAAGGATCCCGGGGCGGCTGGCGGCGATGGTGTGAAGACGGTGGCTGCAGAGCTGGAGCTCGAAAATGGGCAAGCCGCGGACGACGGTCTGGCATGTGACGCTAGCGGCACAGGCGGCCATGGCGGTGGTGGCGCGCGGGACATGGTGGCGGAGGGGCAAGTGTACTATGCTTCAGACGGCGCCCCCATCAACAACTTCCTACACGTACGCCATTCTTTGCTGGGGCAACGCTGGAGCTTGCTTTGTATCATGGGATGCATGTGGCGGACCGTGTGCCACCACCATGCACACATACACAATCCGCGTTGTACATGTGCAAACCCAGCCCGTAGCCCCCAGTCCAAACCCCCAAACATTGCCTTCTCCTGCACGCAGTTCAAGCCCTTCATTGTGGGTCTGGGCTACCACTACCCCTCCGTATCCGTGCCGTACGGGCTAGTGTACGGCATAGCGGGCGCCATTGAGGTGGCCTGGCCGCTGCTGAGGGCGTTCGTCCGGGACCCGCCGCTGACACGCATGGAGGTGCGTGGGCGGGCACTGGGGCTGGGACGCTGGCCAGGTGTGGGCGTCACCAGGATTACTGGATGGGTTGCACCGTGGTGTCTGCAGGTGCTGCAAGCAGCGGGCAGGCGGTGGCCGCGTGGCGCAGGCTGCATCTGAGGGCCCCAGGCAGTGCTCGCGGTCTCGCTTGCAAACCTTTCTCTAGCACCGGTAACGGAACGTGTGCGCGTGCTGCCCATGAACATGCAGGTTGACAAGTGCTGCATCGAGCACTGGTTCCGGATCGACAAGGCGCGCCGGGAGCTCGGCTTTGCTCCGGCAGAATATGACCGGCAGGAGGTGGTGGCGCACATGGCGGTGGAGGGCTGGGCGGCGCCGGGCTCCGAGCTGGCGAAGCGACACGCAGCTGCGGCGGGTGGTGCCGGCGACGACCGTGGCGCCGGGGCCCCTGCGGCGGTGTCGGTGCGGTGGCTTGTGGCGGGCTCAGTGGTCGCGGCGGCCGCGGCGGTGGGTGTGGGCTACATGTGGAGGGGGTAGCGCAGTTGCTGGCGCGTGTCGGGTGGTGCAGGGGTGACTGAGGCTGCTGGCACTGCAATGCCGTGGCGGGAGTTGGGCAAGAAGTGCGGGGTACAGCGGGTGCGCGATGCGCTAACTGAACCTCGTGGTGAACGCTTTGTTGTGGCGCGGGTCGCCATGTCAGCTGGCTTCACGGACGTTGCAGCAGTATGGCGAGTTGGCGGTCGAGACGGTATTGACCCCGTCGTGGTCTTTGGCATGGTCTACAACAGGCAGGAGCGACGCCGCGGCCTCGTGCCTCGTGCCTTGTGCCTTTTGGTGGGAGTATGGCAGCCTTGTATCCCAGCCGCATGCATGCGGCCCGTTGTCTCGATGTAACATAAAGTTTTGAGAAGGGCGTTAGGGCGATGGTCGGCACGAGCAGGGGTGGCCACGAGGCACGAGCACAAGTTGCTGGCCGCTATCTGCAAGTAGGTACCCCTCATCCAGCTCATCACCTCCTACACCACCGCTGTCCTACGTCGTAAACACACAGCGAGAAAAGAACTGCAATGTCCATGGAAGCGCGCTGACGTACACATAGTTGGGCGAGGTGTAGACAGCGCGGAGCCAGGGCCCCGTTCTGCGCGTCTGTGATGCTTTCGGAAAACAAATTGGCTTCACTTAGTGCCCAGTACAAGTGCAAGTTTTGTTTCCAATACCCGGGTGGCGCGCGTGGTAAGATGGGGGGAGGAGGCGGGGAAGACCCGTGGGGGGTCGTGGGGGGTCGTGGGGGGTCGGCATCTTCGATGCTATTTCTCTTTGCTGCCGGAACTTCAATAAACAAAACTCCTAGAACACTGCTATTCGACGTGCTGCAAGTTTCAAGCGCTGGCGCGCGCGCGAGAAGTTCTCGACCTGTTTTCCCGGCAACCGGAAAAGGCTGGGCACTTGCCCTTGTTCCATAAAAACATGAAAGGGCAGCACGATGACGTCGCTGGGCACTCTCCACAGGTCCGCGCTGAGGTCTCCGTCGTTGAAGGGCTCCGCAACACCCTGCACGCTTTTCTCGACCGCCTGTCGAATCTGAGTAGAGGCAAACCTGTCCCTCTGTACTCCTCGCAGTCCATATTCTTGGGCTTCCAGGAGTTCTCCATCGGACTGGCCGAGTACGCGCCAAATCGACATCGCCCAGAACTCAAGCCAGCTTCGTTGCTTGCTGAGCTGCTTGCATCAACTTCCAGTGCGCCAGTGGTAACGGAGCGGTGCGGACCGGCCGACTCATTGTCCCGCGCCGGTGTATCGTCTGCGCCTCCGGCACCTGACTCATTCAAGTGCGAGTGCGGGCTGGAAGCGGCCCACGAGTGCTGCGTGCCTGGTGTGCGCGGCTGCGGATGCGACGCGGGCGGCGCACGGGGCAGGCAGGCGAAGGGCACTCGGCCGATGGACATACCCCTGCACACGTGAGCAACCGGCAGGGGCGCACAGATCCCATAGGTCGCTGGGCAGGCGTGTCTGTAGCTCCATAGGGCTGACGCGCGCATCTGCTTGCGTCCATGTTCAGCATGACGACGACATGACGCATGTCCAATCGTAATTTGGTTGATGATTGTGATGTGCGGCTGTCACCTTACTGCAGCCTGTATGCCTTGCACGCTCCAAGCTTGCGCACTTGCGCCCCACGCGCGCCTTGCTCTCCTCGGCCCCAGGTACTATCGGGACCCCCGCCAGGTCCGGGAGCGGCAGCGCCTGTGGGCGGCGCTCGTGAGCTACCGCGTGCAGCAGGAGCGGACCGAGCTCGAGCGGCGACACATCCAGCTGTCTAATGCGCAGCAGCAGGAGCTGCAGCAGGAGCAGGAGCGGTAGGAGGCGCGGCAACAGCAGCGCACGAGCAAAACGATGAGCACGCATAGGCAAACACACTAGCTGGTAGAACATTTGCAAAGACATTGCAGTGGCATGTGTAACGTGCGTGAGAGCAGTACCGTAGATTGTGGATAACTTGGGCATCGAAATGGAGATCTAGCGTGCACGCTACTTGCATGTACGGTGGCTGATCATGTACAAGCGACCAGAGCGACAATTTGAGTACGGTAGCGGGCGATGAACTTGAACAGGTCCTGCGCAACATTGACGCAGTGAAAGGCATGGCGAGCGTGCAGTGTTGAGGCGTGAGAGGTATGCAGGGCTGAAGCGGGCGTAGGGTCTGGCCCGTGGTGGAGCTAGCGGTGGCCACACTGTACAATCCGCAATAGAACTGATAGAAGTGCTATGCTGCGCGAGCCTGGGCGAGCTCGCAGTGCTGTGGCATGCATTAGGACTGATCCATGGGTCGGGAGTAATAATATACTGAAGTAGTTTTATAGAAGCACGTGTGCAGATGGTTCATTACCAGCAACGCATTTGCTAGTCTGCTACTTTCAAGGCGGGGACATGTATGGCCCCTTGATGACGGGCGCTCCATGTGCAAGCACCCAATCGGATAGCAGCAGGTTATGAGTGACAAACGTTGAGGGGCATGTGTGCGGTGGCATTCTTTTCACAACTGGTGGTGATGGCGGCGGCGGCGCCGCCGCAGGGGCTTACGTACGGCGGCGGCGGCTGGTGGAGGGCCTGGGCCCAGCAGTGGCGGCGTGCATGTGTGTAGCAGCGGGGCAGGCAAGGCCACATGGACGGAGGGGAGCGCGGCCCCGGCGGCCGGCCAAGAAATAAAGAAACGGCGCCAGTGCGCGGGTTAGAGTCTTTGCTGATGAGCTGAGCATGGTACGGTGTGTGGTAGGGTTTGCTGCTGTTTGGACACTTTGGTTTGTTGCCTGCTGCGCTTGTGCTTGACAGCGGGACGTGCATGGGCTTAAGGGCTAGCGAAGAGCCTGCATGAGCCGGCCCGACTTCCGCGGTTTGGGCGGGGGCAGGGGTGGGCAGGGGCAGGGGGTTGGGCAGCAGGGTGGCAGGTTTAGGCAGGACAAACCGACTCCGGCTACAGGAGAAAGAGCATTGTACAAGTAACGGATGTGACAAGGAATGGGGACAACTCCAAGAGATGATGTAGTTTCAGAACCTTCGGCCTCAGGCATTGCACCAAGGTGTCGCGGGTGCAGCACACGTTTCATTCCCCTCGAAAGGGAGAGCCACCTCTGTTGTTCACCTACCC
Organism: Chlamydomonas reinhardtii; assembly: GCF_000002595.2. Taxonomy (NCBI): domain Eukaryota; kingdom Viridiplantae; phylum Chlorophyta; class Chlorophyceae; order Chlamydomonadales; family Chlamydomonadaceae; genus Chlamydomonas; species Chlamydomonas reinhardtii. The sequence continues at coordinate 7,051,962 of NC_057019.1, forward strand.
CTCGAAAGGGAGAGCCACCTCTGTTGTTCACCTACCCCTCGAAAGGGAGAGCCACCTCTGTTGTTCACAATTCGCTCGTTTTGATGCACGCGGCGACAGACAAGCGGGTCCCACTCCAGGGTTCGTGCCCCTAACGGGCATGTCCCCACTGATTACCGCCAGGAAACAACATACATGTAATAGTTTCATATGTATTACTTCATTACTTCTTTAAAAGCCGTAGACGTGGCCTGAACGAGTCAAAATGCAAATTCTTCCACGATGACAAGCCTCGAGGCCTTTTTTCCTGACAGTAGCCCGTGCAACTACTGTCTGGTATGTCAGCATGTCATACAGATAGGTCGCAAGGGCATCCGTGTCGTCAATCTGGAGACTTACGCTTGCTGTGGCCTCAGCGATGATGTGCTCGCTGTCCGCAAGGAGCAGGGCGTGCGGGCTCCGTTAGCAGCAGTTCATGGAGCATGCTACATCAGTCAACTTCAGCCGCGCCTCCGGGTGCTGCGGGAGCAGGCTGCGGCGGTGCCCCGCACCCGCGCAGCGGTCAAGTCTCTCCCCCCCAAGCCCGCTCGCCGGGCGCCGGCGGGGGCAGGGCAGAAGCTGGGGCAGCTGCAGAACGAGACTGCACACATCACCGGTGTGCTGCCGAGTGCTTCCCAAAGGCGCACAGGTATGTGTGGGTGTGCCGCTGAGCTTTGGTGTATGCATGAATGGACATGTCCAGTCAACGCTAATCCACTTGCGCAACTCCACCGGGCCACAGCCGCCCGCGCGCAGGCCACCAGTATGCTGCGGTTGGCTGGCGAACAAGCGCCTGCAGGAGCCGCGGGTACGTTATGTGGAGTGTAAGGGTGATTTTGGGGGCATGCAGTTGTGTGCGGGTATGGGATGGAGCGCGACGTGGGTTGGGCCTGTTGCTGCGTTGGTAGGTGTTGTTGACGGCGCTAACCGTGTGTCTGCTGTGTGTCGCCCTAACTGCGTGTGGACACTCTGCAGGCGGTGGCGTGACGCACATGGAGACCAGCCCACAGGAGTCGCCAGGGCGCGGCGGTGTGGCGGCGCCGGGCGCATGCACCAGTAGCAGCGGCCACACGGGCGTGTCATGGGACAACAGCAAGCAGGCGTATCGGGCGCGCAGCAGCTGCAAGCTCAGCGGCGTCAGCGGACAGCCGCGCCACCTGGGGCACTACCCAACCAGCCATGACGCAGCAGCGGCGGTGAACCTCTACCACGAGGTGCTTGCCTGGTGCTTGACATGGGGGGTGGAGGTAGAACCACCTCCGAACGCTGTGCCTGCTGGCGTGGCACTGGGCCGCGCAGAGGAGGCATATGTACGCTCGTGCGCCCTCAACGCAGAACTCGACTTCTGGCGTGCAAAAGAAGCTGCCTTGACAGCGCAGTTGGCGGAGGAGCGCCGCAGCAGCTGTGCCGATTACCTCACTGCTTGTCAGCTAGTGCCGGAGCTGGCCAGCTTCGTGACCACCATCGCCACCGGCGGCGTGCTGCCCGGCGACCTGGTGGTTGAGTACGCGATGGATGCGGTCACCAACGCTGCCAAGCTTCGTGAGGGCGGGCCTGCAGCGAACGGTGTTCGGTGGAGGTCGAGGATCAAGGTGGTCGCCGCTGCCGCCGCAGCTCAGTGCAGCGGCGAGGCCACTTTGAACGTGCTGCGGGGCGATGTAAAGGATCCCGGCCTGCCGTTTCCCAGCACCAGCACCAACCGGCGGACTATGGGCGAGGACGGGGTGGTTCCGGACGCTACTGTAGGTGTGCTGCCCACTGGCATTCGGAAGTTCGTGGCCCGCTGCCACGTCGCCGGCCGTCCAAACGCGGATGCTTGCATGGGCACCGACGGCGTTGACATCCCGGTGAGTGGTGTGTGTTTCAGTTGGTGGTTCGGTAGTGTGCATGGTAGCGTAACATGCGTAGTCACGAGCGAGAGATCGCTTGCGGCCCCTTTCCAACTATTGCCTCGCATTGCCTTGTATGCTTGCAGGCCCTACTGGAGAAGGAAATATATCCCAGCGGCGTGCGGTTTGCTGGGGACGCGTGTCTTGGTGACAGCATCGGCGTTGCAGCGCTGGCGCAGAAGGAGCGCGAGTACAACAGCCTTGTGTCGCGGCTTGACAGCTCAGCCGCGCGAGTATCCGATGCAGCGGGGTCGCACGCAAGCGTGCAGCACGTGGCGGCATGGGTCCAGCGCGAGGTGCTGCCGCGTGCTCGCACTAGCCTCCGTGAGGCGCAGGTAGCATCGGAAGCGCAAGATGCCCGCTTCCAGCGGACCAACGGCGGTGCCATGGAAGCTGGAGAGCAGCAGCGACTGAAGCAGCAGCAGGTTGTCCACAAGTGCGCCAGTCTTCAGCGTATCGAGCGGGCACAGACCGTGGTGTCGCTGGCAGAAGGACTTGTGCGAGGAGCGCAGCGGATGCATGACATACAGCTCGTGTCGGTGACCGTGGGTGTCCTCTCGCCCGAGGGACGCATCACCGTCGCCTTGACCCCAGCTGGCAGCGATGCAGAGGCGGCATGCGCAGAAGCAGTGGTGCTGCTAGCGCGTGACATGCGCGCTGCGCTGCCACAGCTGTATGACGTGTTGCGGCATGCAGCCACCTCGATGGTGGTCGCGTTCCTCACGTCACCGGACAGCAGCGTTTCCGAGCTAGTGGCCCGCATGTACGTCGGTGGGAAAGCGGGTGAGCAGACGATGCGACGGCTCATCGCCGACGTCGCGGTGGCGCTTGCGACTGAAGCCAAAGCGCAACAGCAGGAACGGAGGCTGGCGGAGAAGGAGCAGCGGCGGCAGGAGGAGGAGCGGCTGCAGCAGCTGCTGGCCAAGGCGGCACCTCAGCCTGCAGTGCTTCCGGCGGCGCAGCAGGCGGCGGCGCTCCCAGTGGCGGCAGCGGCGGCGGAGGAGGAGCCGCCGCTGCCTCCGGCGGGCAGTCTTCTGATGGTCGTGACGGATGGAGAGCACTTCTCGCTCACCAACGCAGCAGGGGGTGGGGCTCACTCCTCCAACCTTGCACAGCTCAATCGTGAATGCCAAAAGCAGTGTGCTGCTGCGGCACTCGTGCGCAAACGCACGGCACGTGGGCAGGAGGAGGTTCAGCTGGCACTCTGGCGGGATTTCGTGCAGCACGTGCCATTAAACCCGCCACGGCAGGTGCTCCCGAGGGGAGCAGCGACTTCTGCAGCACCGGCGGGTAGCATTGCTAAGATGCCACATGCTGACGCCCTGCTGGGGGTAGTGGCTGCACACAACAAACACCAGGCCGCGGTGAAGGCGGCTGTAGCGGCCGCGGCTGCAGCGGCCGCGGCTGCGGCCAAGGCTCCGGCCGTGTCGGCAGCAGCAACAGCAACAGAAGTCCCACCGCCAGTCCAGCAGGTCCCCCCGCCCGCCCCCACACAGGCAGCACACCCAGCAGCACCGGCGAGGCCCAAGCGCACAGCGGTGGCTCCAGCACGTTACAACAGTGGCGAGACAGCGGTGCCCGCAAAGCAAGCAAAGACCAGCACCACAGCGGTGGCGCCCTTGGCGCTGCCAGCAGCTGCACCAGCTACTGCTGCCGACCCCCTCTACCAGCAGCTGGGGGCCTTCTGCATGGTGTGCGGCAGTAAACACAGCAGCGACAGCAATGACATGCTGTTCTGCGATGGTCCCCGCTGCAGCAACGAGAGCCGTTACGCGGGCTGGCACCAGAAATGCCTCACGCCGGCAGTGACCATGGTGCCGCAGGGCGACTGGTTCTGCCCGAGGTGCGTGACAGCAGAGTCGCGCTGCAAGGAGCAGGGGCACCGCTCGGGTGCACAGGCGCCAACACCCAGGCAGCAGCAGGCTGGCGCACGGCTGTTGCCAGCGGCTCTGCCTGCCAGCCGCTTGACGCCGGGCCTGCAGCCGCTGGTGTCGGACCTGTACTCGTCCGCAGGACGCCTTGCGGGGTCCATAGAGCGGCGTGCTGACATTTACGCCATCTCCCCGCAGCAAGTCCAGGAGCATGGCGAGAAGGTGAAGGACATTGAAGCGCACGTGCCATGGCGTCAGGTGGAGCGCCCCGTACAGCAACTGGCGCGGGAGTTAGAGGCCCATTCCCAGGCTGCACAGCAACCTGGCAGCATGGACGGGGTCTCACCTCAGGTTGCTGCAGGCTATCACGCCTACATGGCAGCGGCGCTGAGGCCCCAGCTTCCCTGGGGGGCTGATGGCGGCGCGGGCGTGGCGGAGCCGCCGCCTGCTGCTGGTGCAGCGGTGGCGGTGCGTGGGGGCGGGGGCACGGCGGCTGCAACTGCTACCGGCGCAGCAACAAGCACTGCTTTCCGGGCGCCAGGGCTGGCGAATGGCTGCTCCGGCTGTGTGGACGCAGCAGCTGATCGGAAGGACACCCATGCCTCCCGTGCTGCTAGCAGGGCTGCAGCAGCAGCAGCTTCTGATTCGGTACTGGATGCCGAGGCTGCGGGCGTGCTTCAGCTTGTCCGACAGCTGCCAGTGCGGGAGGGTACCGCGGTGGTCTCGCGCCTGGTGTGGCGTAGCCAGTACTTGGCACGGCATGCACTGCTGCTCGGGGATCGCGTATCCACAGGCGCTGACGGTCCTTCCTTCCCATTTGCCAGTGGGATGGCAGAGGCGGAGGCCTACTGGGTCTACCGGCTCACGCACGGCATGATGCCAGCAGGTCTGGCGCCAGCCACGGCCGAGCAGATAGTACAGCAAGCAGTCGACCAGGCGCGGCTTGACAGCGCTGTGCTCGTGTGCAAGGAGGCCGGCCGCGACTTCACGCGCCAGTTCCATTACACAGCGGAAGGGATTGCATGCATGGTCGTGGACGAGCCGCACAAGCTGAAGACAGCAAAGCCGCAGGACAACCCTTGCTGTTTCCTGGCGAAGCTTGACAACCTTGCCTCCATGCAGCGCGTCGCCACCCATGGCCGCTTGCAGCCGGGCACAGCAGCCGCATCTACAGCCCTGGCTACAGCCACTCCGCTCAGTTCGGCAGCAGCACTGGCAGCAGCAGCAGCCCGGGTTGCAGCCCCGTGCAGCCCACAACTTAGCCCGTCCGAGGCAGAGGTGGCCGCTGCAGCGGCCGCCTGCAAGTACGGAGAGTCCTGCCTGGACAAAGGCGTGCTGCTGGAAGTTGCAGCAGAGCTTCAGCGCGAGTATCAGACAGCCACACTTGTCACGCGTGCGGCAAAGTACCCTGGGCTCAACCCCAGCCACCTCATCGCCATCCTTCGCGGTGAGACGGACGCGCAGTCCGTCAACTGCGCGCAGTACTGGATCGGCTGTGCCCCGCTGCAAGAGGCCTTACGGGAGCGCGGGTTTGTGCGGGAGGCAGTCGTGATGCGAACGCTGATGGAGGCGTTTGAGGCATTTGACGAGTGTGGCTTGGAGCCGGTGGAGCGGGCGCTGCGCATCACACGGCGGACCATCATGCTGCAGCGCATGCTGGGCAACACGCTCTTTACTGCGCGTGTTTGCCGCGGCGGCGCGCAGCCCACCCTGCCGCAGTACGTGGATGGCTTCACACTGCAAAACGTGTGCAGCTGGCTCATCAATGGCGATTCGCGTCTGGAAGTGGTGGAGCGGCTGCCAGCGGAGCGGCGTTCGGAGCTGTGCGAGCGAGCGCTCAGCTCAGACTGCTGTGAGCTGTTCTTCTCGCTGCTGACAACACTGTGCGGTGGCCGTCCAGCGCTGCGAGTGATCCAGGGCGCCATGACCCGTATCACCTTCCTGCTCGGACTGCGGCAGCAGACGCGCACAGCTCGTGGCTTCAGCATGCGCAGGCGCCGCACACGCGGCGCGTACAAGGAGCACGAGCTCATGGTGGCAGCTGCGCTGTTGGACCCGGAGACTGTCAGCGCTGGGCGTGTGGGCATCAGCAAGTGGAACAGCGCGCTGAAGATCAAGAATCGGTGCCTGAAGATCAAGCGCCAGAAGAGCATTTGCAAAACTGCTGGCGCACGTGCGAATGGCAAGATGGGGCACACGCGCCAGGTGATGTTCAACAAGCCGAAGCTGGCCACTGGGGTGCATGGGGCGGCGCGGAAGTAGAGTACGGGAGGTCACAAGTAACGCATAGGTAGAGGCTGCTGAATGTCTGCTTAGGTACACGTGATGAATAGGGAAACGGAGCAGGGCAGGGCGGAGCAGGGGTGACCAGGGGCACACCGTGGGACCCCCGGTGACAATTCCTGGCATAACTTTTTCACTCGGACGACTTGCATAATGATTCTTAAATACTCTGAATGTGCTCGGCAAGTGCAATACATCACGCTGTAAATTTACAGTTCTGGTGAAAAATAATTTTTGGGTCCCCCATGCAACACACCCCGGACGGCACGCGGTGAAAAACCCCTGATAGATTGTCCTTCGACGAGACGTAGCCGTAGACGTGGCGGCATCCTTGAAGGACAATCTATCAGGGGTTTTTGGTGCCGTCGCGTTGGCGCCTCCCTGGGGACACACTTTTTCCTGGAGTGGGACCCGCTTGGCGACAGACTCCTCACCTTACCCCTAAGAAATAATGATGGCTGTGTGGCAGCTACGTACCTTCCCACAAAAAGCACCGCATGAAGAAAGGTTACGGTACGCACGACTGGCTCATCACTCATCACGCCCTGCTCGTCCTCGCACGATTTGACCAAACCGAGGGTCTCTGCATTCCTTGTTGGACCATCAGTACCCAGTGTATTGCTTGCAGCCAGCAGCCTGCTCGTCAGCGCAGCCTACGCCACTGCTTGCTTACGCCCCCAGCGCGTCCATCAGTCCTCGAAGGCCCCTCGCTGCGGCGCTGGGGTCCACGTTGTCTCCACCGCTGTCCACCGCTGCGTAGCGGTGCCCCAACATGTGCGCCTGCAGCGCACACGAGCGCGCGAGTACAAACACAGACATGCATTGGTTAGGTTCAGCGCACTGGCGTACGCGCGCGCGCGACGTTTTCTTACACAGGCACTCTTGGTTTCGCTTAGGCCCTCCAACGCAGGCAGTCACTCGCCACGGATGCCTTGCGCATGCACACACATCCCGCCATATCGATGTGTCAAATGCATGGCATGCATAAGTTGGTCAGTTTCCCTGATTGTACGGGGCAGCAAGAACACACGTCTCACCAGGTTGTGGTAGTGCTGGTTGCCACCCGAGTTGTGGTGGAGCTGGGCCGTGGCAGGAGCGGCGGGAGCAATGGGAGCGCACAACTTCGTCATTCTCATGTCAAAGGTGCTGTTGCCGGGTTGTATACGTCACCTACACGCTGTGGTTGTTGCGGCTACGAAGTCCCAGCAAACGCACGCGGGCACACCCACCTCCAGGACGCCCCCCTTTCCCGGTGGCAGCCACATCATGTTGGCCAGCCCGGCGCCGTGCCCGCCCGCCACAATGGCCGCGTTGCCCAGCACCTGCAGCCGCACACCATCAGGACGGGCTGGTAAGATGAGCAGCTTGTTGGACGGACGGGACCGTGCGAGGCGGCGAGTCCAGGTGCATGCCCGGCGCCAAACGCGCCACTGTGTCGGTGGCGATGCGCACCAAAGGCCCGGACTCTGGCCTGCTCCAAAACCGTCCTACGCAGGGACCTGCCCCGCTTTGAGGCCGTCCTACACGGACGGCCCACTGGTACCGCACAGCGCCACACAGCGACACGCGCACAGACCTGTAGCTGGTCTGGGTAGAAGGGCACGTCGCTGAGCTCCAGCAACCTCAGGTCAAACAACACACTCGACTGCCGGCACTTGCCGCCGCCCAGCAGCGCGCGCCGGCCGCCCGCGCCGGCTGCAGACGCCGCGCCAGCGGCATCCGGCCCCTCCATTGCATCCTCCGAAAGCAGGTCAGCCAGGTAGGAAGCCTCCCCCGATGGGAGGGCGCTGCGGGCGCCCGTGTCGTGGCCTTCGATCAGGGCCTGCAGCCGCCGCAGGCGCTCCGCGCGGCGCTGCCGCAGCCGGTCGGCCAGCAGGCGGCGGCCGGTGTCTGGGAAGGACTGGGCCAGGCCGGCGCGCATGCAGGCGCCGTCGTTCCAGCGCCACACCTCCCGCTGCAGCTCCAGGACCAGCTCGCCTGGCGGGGCGTGATGAGCAAGACGCGGCAGATGGGACTACGGTAAACATGACGGGGATGAGCGTGTGCTCGTTTGTCGTAACCGCAGATCGAGTATGCAGGTCGGGTGGCGGTGGACGGGGGAGCGGCAGGACGGGGGAGGGGGTCAGCGGCGCCATCTGGGAGGCAGCGGTGGACTCACCCTCATTTCCAAACATGCGGGTATGCTGCCACGAGGTGAAGGAGTCGCGCTTCTGGGCCTCGAAGTTGCGCCGGCTGATCCACACGACGGTCTGCAGCGCACCACACACAGCAGCTCCGTGTCACTCCCCTGCTGCCTCTACTGCTCACCTTGAAAGGCCTATCCCCTCCCCTTCCCTTCCCTTCCCTTCCCTTCCCTTCCCTTCCCTTCCCTTCCCTTCCCTTCCCTTCCCTTCCCTTCCCTTCCCTTCCCTTCCCTTCCCTTCCCTTCCCTTCCCTTCCCTTCCCTTTCCCTTTCCCTTCCCTTTCCCTTTCCCTTTCCCCTCCCCTCCCCTCCCCTCCCCTCCCTTCTGCCCCATCCCGCCTTCCGCACCTTGCGCACCACGCCCTTGTTCTGCAGCGGTACCTTGAAGCCGCTGCGCACCGGCGGCTGAATGGCGGGCGCCAGCATGTGCCGCAGCCACAGCGCCGCACCCGCAACCACCGGCGACCTGCGGGCACGTTGGCACAGGAGCAAGAGGAGCACAAGAGCACGGTGCCGGACAGTGTTGGTGCAAAAGGATAGCGGCAGTCCGCAGAAGGCAATGCGTAACCATACAACGTATGCAAGCAAGCCAACCGCCTGACCTGTGCGCATGTACCCCCAACGCCCGCCCGCCCGCGCACCTGCACTGGGTGGCCAGCGCCGCGCCCATGGACGTGAGGAGGGACGTGCCGGCGAAGGTGTTGTGCAGCGAGCGGCTGAGGCAGGTGCCGGGCGCCCAGGGGTTGCGGGACAGGATGCGCAGCGGGTAGGGCCGCGACAGCGACGCCCACACGTCCAGGTAGTAGCCGTCGGGCTTGCCGTCGGCAATCACCACCTACGCGTGTGAAGCGCGCGTCGTGTGTTGGGGAAGCACTTGGGGAAGGGGTCACAAGGCGAGCGCTTGTGTGTGTGTGTGTGTGTGTGTGTGTGTTAAAAAACAAAACGAAAGCCCGCCTAATGTGTGTGTGTGTGTGTGCGCGCGTGTGTACGGTGGTGCACAGGTCGGGGCAGTGCACAGGGCCAGCCAGCATGTGACGGAGACGCGTAACGAGCCCTCATCCCACGGCAGCACAGCCAGTTTGGGGTATCCCAGTGAAGCGTACATCCGAAACAATTCCACAGGCCCCAGGCGGCAGCCCCAGGGGCCAGCCCCCGACGCCGCACGGCGCCCGGCCCCCACCTGCAGGCCCTGGTCCACCAGTCGCTCATCATTGAGCACTGCCAGGCTGATGAAGGTGGTGACCACCTCCTGCAAGGGCGGAAGCGGGGAGGCAGCGGGGAGGCAGCAGGGAGGCAGCGGGGAGGCAGCGGGGAGGCAGCGGGGAGGCAGCGGGGAGGCAGCGGGGAGGCAGCGGGGAGGCAGGTACGGGGGTGAGCCCGTCACGTCAAAAAGGCAGGCGCGCGTGCGTGGGCACAGGCCTACAGCGGCACTACACGCAAGCCGGTGCCGGTGACACGGGACACGTACAGCACAGGTACGGCACAGGGGCGAGAGGATTCACCTCTTGCCCTGCCCGTACAGGCAGGCCCCCGCACGAGCCCCCTTCACAGGTCCCCGCCCGCTGCCCCTACCTCCAGGCTGTGGAAGGCGTTGGTGGTGTCCCACCGCGTCAGCAGCAGCACCGGGTGCAGCACCGGGCCGGACTTACGCGCCGCCGCGCCGGCGGTGGCGGCGCGCTCCGGCGGCGGCACGCAGGCCTGAGCCACCTTGGTGTAGGCATCAGCCTGAAGAGCATCAACACCAGCACCAGATGCCAATACTGCGCAGCTACGGTACATAACAAGCGCACCAAGATTACGCACCATCTTGTCCCCGCACTGCTGCCAGCACCCGCGTCCGCACCCCTACACTCGCACCCGCATCCGCCCCCGCGCCCCCCCGGCCGCACCTGCAGCGCGTCCCCCAGCCACCTCTTGACGTTCTCCACCTCCAGGTAGGCCTCCGCCTTGAGCGCCTGCAGCCGCTCCGGCGACACGGAGCAGGCGGCGGCGAAGGAGCCGCGCGGCGCCGCCGGCATCTCGCCCGGCGTGCCGCCCAGGAAGGCGCTGTACGCGGGAGGGGGGGCGGTGGGGTTGTGGGGGCGGGGGGTATGATGACTTGCGATGGCGATGCGGTTTCAGTTTATGATCTCAGAGGCCAGTAGGACAGAGGTCAGCGGGGCAGAGACAGTGGGGTGGAGGCAGTGGGGTGAAGGCCAGTGGGACAATGGAGTAGTGCGGCACCGGCACCCACCTGGCGTCCACGACAGTGTTCTCCGCGGCTGCAAACATGTTGGTTGCGCGCTTGTCCTTGACCGGGAACACGTCAATGCGGCTGCGCGCGGGCGCCGGCGCCGCCACGCTGCCGGCCGAATCGGCTGCTGTGCCGTTGCGCTGACCATCACCTCCGTCTGCCGGCACGTCCCGCAGCAGCGCCCGGCGCCGCCGGCGGCCCGCCCCGGGCTCACACAGCTGCACGCGGCCCTTGCGCCACCGCTCGATCAGCGGCACGCCGTACCCCTCTGAGCACGCCTTGCTCGCAGCCGCGCCCGCGATCTTCGCGCCCTCAGCCAGCCAGAAGTCAAAGTCAAACTGCGGCATACGGCAAGTTCAACATGTCGCAAGTATGGTTTTTTTGCATGGCGTCGGCAGAGGCAAGTGGCCCACGTTAACAGCAGCCACGGCCCAAAGCTGCCGGGACGGCCTTTGATTTCTTGCCTGTCCCGTTGAAATGGATTGTTTCCCGTTGCCGTTTAGCACCCAAAACCACAGCCGCGCCACGGCCGCACCCCACTACGCCTTCATTTCTTAAATTTATCATGAATGTAACCCCCAACACTCCCACACCCCGACTCCCGACCTCCGCACCTTGAGTGCATCCTCCGCCGTCAGCGGCAACACATCCAGGACACTCAGCGCCAACACGCCTGCGCCCGGGGCCGACGCAGTAGACCCGTTGGCAGCGGCGCCCGGACCCGCCGCCGCTGCCGTCCCCTTTGCCTTGTCCAGGCCCAGGAACTGCGATGGTTGGTGTCTTGGTTAGCACATGCAGGATATGATTGTAACCCAACCGCTTAAGTTCTGCGCAACACGTCCTCGCAGCAGCTTCGGTTGTGTGTGCTAACTGTGCTCGTCCTCCCAGGAAAGGGTGCGTAGGGCTCCGCCACCTCCACATTACGGCCTGCACCCCGCGGTCCCCATCACCGCCCAGGCCGTGCTCACCCCTGTGAGGCCGCTGAGAGCGCCCTGCAGCCCCGACGCGGCTCCGCCCTTGCCCGCGCTGGCACTGCCACTGCCGCCAGTGCTACCGGCGCCATCGCCGCCACCAACCACCCCTGTAGAGCTAGCGGTGCCGCTGGTGCTGCCGCTAGTGGTGGCGCTGGTGGTGGTGCTGCTGACGGAGCTGCTTCCTGTTGACGCCGCCGCCGCAGCTGCCACGGTGCCCGTCACAGGCACCTCAAGAGCCGCGCCCGCCTCCGCGGCTGCCTCTTCGGCGGCTGCGCTGGCCAGGGCTCCATCGTCCGCTGCTCGCTCACGTGCGCATTCGAGCGTTGTGCAGGGGGCCAGGCCCGAGATGACCCCTGAGCCAGGCAGCCAATAGGTCTTGAGCGCCCCGAGGCGGGGGCCAGTCCTGTGCGTGGGTAAGGTTGAGGCGGGTATGTCGCTGTGACTAATTGGGGGCAGGGTTAGGGGCGGTGCAGGGGCGGCAGCTTGAGGCGCCGCGTGGGACGCACGGCCGTGCCAGCGAGCCGTGACGCGCTCGCCCACGTACCGAATCACCGTATGTGTGGGCGCACCCACCATGTGAAAGCCGCACGCGTGTCTGGTACCACCCGGCGTATGTTTGGGAAGTCGGGAAAAGGCATATGCACCTGTTGCAAACCCATGTCTACGTGTGACTACCCTACTCGCCTGTCCCGGCACCCGGCACGTACCCACCCACGCCTGGCCACTCTGCACGCGCCCGGTGCGGCACGCACCTAGAGCCTAGGTACATGACCATGCAGGCAGCTGAGAGGATGAGTATTAAGATCAGGATGATGTTGGCGATGGGCCACCCAGACGACTCCTTTCGCAGCGAGTCCAGCAGAGCCCCTTTCCTCCGAGTTGGCCCTGGAGAGGAGGGGTCCCGAACTACCTCCCGGCCACCGCGTGGCTTGGCCGGGCTTGCCGATGGTGTAATTTGCTGCACCATGACTAGTTGTCAGTGACACGGGTCGGCCTACGGTTGCAGCGGTCGGTGCGTTTGCAGAATGCTTGGCACGAAGTTATCCACCTATTCCAATGCGTAGTCAGAAAGTTGTAACTGTTGACGTAACATGTTACGTCGATAAGATGCCCCCAAAAGAGCGCCTCGCCCGATGGAAATCGTCGGTGCACTACAACGAAACAACGAGGCCTGCAATGTAATGCGCTGTAATAGTATATGAGCTTTCAGCTAGCTCAACCTGCCTAACTGTGCCTCCTGATATCGTGTTCTCAGTCTAGTTTTGAGCCTGCAACGGTACAGCGCAAGAGCCGTAGCAGCGCTTAGCATTTGATTCTCAATATATATGCATGTATATGCCCTGGTCTGTGTCTGGAGGTTGCCCGTTGGAGCAAACCGTAAAGCCGGACACGCGCCCGGACACCCATGCCAATTTGCGCGACCGACAGCTTTAGAAGACACGAGCAGGGTGCTGTTGGGTACAGTGAGCGAGTCAAAATTGTGAGAGCGACATGCCTGTTCCACATCTCAGGAGGGGTTGTCATGCGGGTGCTGGAGGCGTGTGGAACCCTTCAATGTCATATGAGCACTGGGATGAAGCCCCTTACCGCCGCGACCTGGAAAGAAAGGTGGCTCTCCCTCTCAAGGCAGTGTCTGGCATTTTCAACCATTTAATGCAAATAAACCCGCATGTTCAATGGTAGCGCACAGCTTGGGGTGCAGGGAAGATACCCCCCTGTGAGACCCGAAATTCTCAGAATCTCACGCCAGCTCATGCATTGCGCATTCATGGCCCTGTGCATTCTACAACCAAGCTGGTGTGCTGCCCCTGCGCAATGCGCACAGCGCACCCCGCCTCGCCATTCACCTTCTTCCCTGCCAGTCCCTGCCTCCCTCCCAGGGAACCCCTGGTTCCTCCCACATCCAGCCATCTCCAGCATCTCAACGCAGTACAGTAAAACTGCCCCTGAGGCCACCGGAACATGACTACAAAAGCCTACGCCAGCAAACCCTGCATCCCAGCACACAGAAGCAGAGCGGGTGGCAGAGGCCACGGAAGATGTACGGCATGCGGAGACGTGGCAGTAAATGCAATGCAAATGCAACCGGACAGTGTCCACTTGACCGGTGCAAACTTACTGCATGAAGTTCCCATGGAATGCATGTGCGACGTGCACGATACGACATGACGAGGGGTGACAGTCTGTGAAATGAAGCTGTCCAAGAACCACCCTCCAGGCCCAGGAGTTGATCTCTACTACTTGGCCGTTGGCGCCAGTAATACAGCAAGCCAAATACTGTTTATTTGGTTAACTCCTGACGTGCCTAGCCTAGTTAGGTCCGGTCGTGGTCATTGTACATATGTACGCTATATACAAAAGCACTTGTAGCCAGCCTTGACTTTGTACCGCCGCTGCCGTGTCGGTGCGGCGCCCCAGACATCTCTCTTCAAGGGAGTCCCTGCAACCACCACGGCAACGCGTCATGCGCCTTATCCGCAAACGGCTGGCGGCAATGCACCTCCGGACTGCGCAGTCGGGCGCGCCGACGGGCTGGAGCCGCCGCTGCAGCTGCTGCTCGTGGTGCTGTCTGCCAGGTGCACGGCATGCGCAATACCCTGGCCGCCGCCCACCTCCACATCACCGCCTGCCGCCGCCGCCACCAGCACCGCCTTGCCCGCCGCCAGGTCCTCGCCCACGTCTCCCGCCTTCAGCTGCGCAACCGCGTTCCCCGGCGCCGTCACGTCCTCGCCATCGCCATCGCCTAGCACGGGGGGCGATGCAAAACGACCGGACGGCGCCGCGCCTCTGCGAATGGTGACGGCACGCCCGCCGCACGCGCTGCTGCCCATCTCGGTTGTGGGCTCCGCCAGCCACTGCAGCCACCGCGGCAGCAGCCCCGCACGCGCCACCCAGCCCAGCACGTGCACCTCGACCGCCATCGCGAAGAGCATGCTCCCCACCAGCACACCCAGCTGCCGTGTGCAGGCGCGGCTGACCAGGTTCACCTGCGCATGCAGGCATGGAGCCGCACCGGCAGGCGGCAGCAAGCGTGCGACCAGCGTGTCAAGTGTCAACTGCCAAGCCAAGTAGCCATGATTCCCATTCCCTGCTCGCTCAGCAGCACGGTCCAGGCAGCTTTGTCAGCTTTGCAGCCAGTTGACGTATGCGTGTGACTCACCAGCGCCGGTCCCGGGCAGATGCCTGAGAGCCCCCAGCCCGCTCCGAACATGACGCCTCCCAGCAGCAGGCGCCCGTCAATGTCTGTGGCGGTCGGCATGTCATACCGCTGCTTGAGCGCTGGATGGGGAACCAGCTTGAGGCGCAGAACGACTTGGTATGCGGGCAGCGCCAGAAACAGCGCCGCCCCCATCACAAATGGCAGGCTGAGGTCCCAGCTGTGGGTTGGCGCGAGTGGCATGGATGGCGGCGGGGGCACGCGCAAGGGGAGGTTAGAGGGTGCGCCAGGTTTTTCCTGCCTCGAATGCTTGTACCGTACGTGTACAACACGCAGGATCTAAGGCGACATGATACCGACTTTGAGCCTCGCAGTGACACTACCACTGACGCCATTTCAATTCGTAAGGTTACTCACGCAGGAAAGTAGTAGATGCCTAGGAAGCCCGCCACCTTGGTCTGGTGTGTCATCAACGACACGCCGAGGCCGAACGCGAATAGCACTCCAGCCATTAGCTCCGCTGCCGCCTCTAGCCCCCACGCGCTCCACGCCGCACGCCCCGCCCCATGACCGGGCGCGCCGCCGAGGGAAGGCTTCTTGGGTGCCGCTGCGCCGCCGGCACTCTTGCTGTTGCTGTTGCTGTTGCTGGTGTTGCTGGTTTGGCGAGTCACCCAGGCACCCGCAAGCGCCAGCAGCGCCATCACGGCGGCGCCGCCAGGCGCCACCACGGCTGCGGTTACGGCGGCCGTCCTGTCCATAGCTCCCCGCACGACCACGCCCCGCTTGGCAATGTCTAGCGCCTTTGACAGATTGGAGGCCGCAGCGATGCCGATGGCAACCGCCATGAAGATACCCGTGAAGACCATGGAACGGAGCGACAGGCGCGCGTTGCCGCAAATCCTGCGCAGGCACCGCACGGCGCACAGCAGGACCTGGCAATACATGGATTAGTGAGATAGGATAACCGCCCGCGGCACTCGCTCTGTTTCGCAATAAGTTACGGTTCGTGGCTGCTTGCATCCATGTCTTAGCGCCACGTCCTGGGGGGTCGCAGTCTTGAGGTGATGGTAGATTGCAGGCATGCTCGAGTGCCACAAGTAGAGCACATGCCGTTCCCCCTGAGGTTTACTGCCGAGTGTGCCGACCCGAACAGCTACACACGTGGCATTGCGCGGTGTGACGTAAACCTGCCATTCTGGCACGTACCCATGCCCACTCGTGCAGCCGTGGCCAAGGGAGGTGCCGAAACCAACCAGCAGGCCGGCGCCCACGGCGCGTCCGTACTACGGCGCAGGGCGAGTGCAGGCGATGATGGTGGGGCGGCATCAGCAGCAAGCCCCCGGTGACAAACAGTACAGCAGGTGGTCACTGTTGGACACACGCTTACAGAAAATGAAGCTGGTAGCGGCTCGAATGCCGATGGGAGCCATGCATTCATCAGAGCTGCGCCGGCGAGAAGACCAGCGAAGGCGAGAGGGCGCGACGATTGAAAATCGCCGAGAACAAGTCCCCGGAGGAAGCCGCTGATGCCGAACACGCGCCCCGTGCAGAACAGCCGCGCTACACTAGCAACACCCAAAATAATGCCGCCGGCTGTACAGGCCGCGGGGGTGAACTCAAGCTGCACGGACATCGTGTTGGCACTGCGCGTGCGGCGCCACTGCGACTGTACTGTTGGTGGAGGCGCGCTTATTCCAGCAGCACTGCAAAACATGTTGCATTGGCTGTATTGCTAAATGAAAACATTTGTCAAAAGTCGACGGGCCGCCAGGCCGTAAAGTCGGTTGGTTTTGCGGGCAACCGCGAGTCCAAGTCGAGCCCGATTTTAAATTGCAAGAGCTAGCTGTATATAGCAACTCATGTGGTGGCCCTTTACCTGCCTGTCCGGCGGCCCCTACCTTCCCACCCGCGCGCGACCTTACATGTACTGATTCCGGCCTGTCCGCAACATTTTCAGGCCATCAACTAGCAATCATATCAATAAGCAACAGGGTGCATTGCACTATCAGCAAGAAAGCAGACAAGCGCACCTCGCCACAAGTGCAGTACAACGTCACCTGTGCCGTCAACCGCCGCTCCGGTGGGCCTTTCCCGCCAAGCCAATTTCTCACTTCACTTGTTCGGCCACCTACCGAGCAGGCGTACGGCTCCTTGCTTCTCCTCTGCCAGGCTGCCTCACAGCCCCGCCGCGCTGCTGTCCTCTGGGCCCCCAGGCGCGGCCGCGGCAGCTCCACCCAGTCCAAGGCCTTGCCCCTCTTGCGCCTGGTGCTCCTCCTGTGACTGTTCCACCCGCTGCTTCTGAGGCTCCGGCTCAACCCCTGGCTCCTGCTCCTTCGCCGCTCCTGGAGCAGCGAGATGCTGCGCTCCATCCGCGCTTCCGGCGTCCGCCGCCGTGTCACTGGGCTCCACCCGAAGCGCCACCAGCGCAGCAGCGGCGGCCGCCCGCCTCGCCTCCAGTGCCGTCCGCAGCGCCTCCACGCAGTCGGGGTGGTGGTTCCGCTCCGCCATGTAGGTCGGCGGGAAGTCGTACTGCGTTGTGTGCAGCACAGGCCGGAAATACAGTGATGCAGTGGCAGCAAAGGAACATGGGCATACGCTGTAACGGAGGGGGGTCCGGCCCGAACCCGCAACCATGGCCAGGGCAAGGCGGTGTGCGCAACCTCCCTGGTCGGGCGCCCACGGCACTCACAATGTCTCTTGCGTCCGGGTCCGCACCGGCGTCAAGCAATGCGCGCACCACCTAGCGGGGCGTCACATTCATGATTATTTAAGAAGTGAAGGCGTAGCCAGGTAAATTCGCATAGCAGACGCGTTGTTGTGGGGGGGGGGGAGAGGGGTAGAGGTCCAAGCGGGTCAGGGTTTGTGTAGGCACGGCGAGCCGCAGCTGTTGCACAGGCGTGTGCCATATCTTGAACAGGGCTTCACTAGGGGTGTCGCAGGGGGCGCCACCCACCTGGTGATGCCCGTGCTCGGCGCTGACGTGTAGAGGAGTGCGACCGTCCTGCGCAGAGGCATCAACAGAAGGTGCTCACGCATTCGGAGCTGGGACAGCGCTGGTCGTGGAATGCAGTAGTCCACGCCACCAGCCGCAAGCACCAGCATACTCTTCAGCGGGCGCTGTTGCCGGCCCGCAACCTGCACCCACGCACGCACCTTGGTCCGGGCTTCAAGGTCCGCTCCGCCCCTGATCAGCGCCCGCACCAGCTCCAGGCAGCCGGTCTGGGCCGCCGCCCACAATGCCGTGACGCGAGTCTGCAACACGAGTGCGGCACGGAATGACACGGGCGTAAGCAGCCGCTACGAATGCTGAAGACACATCTGGGTCTCAATGCCTGTGTGCCGAGCCTCGGGCGGCATTGCGTGTTACATGCAGGGAGGATGCCGGGCAGTACACTGCTCCGGCAAAGCACGGCATCGCGCCGCAAAGCTCGCCAATCGCACCGCACACGCCGCACGTACACCCCCAGCACGCCCGCTGGCTATCACCCGCACTGTGAATGTCGCCCATGGCGCACATACACACAATCCCGCACACGCCCTGCTCACTGTGTATGCCGGCGTGTTGGGGTTCGCCCCGGCCTGCAGCAGCACCTCCACCGTCTGCACGTCGTTGCGCTTGGCGGCCGCGAACAGTGGACTGCAGCCTCCCTATACAGGCCAGGTGGGGCAAGCCATGCCAAGGTCAGCAGTCACGCATGGACATGAAGGCGCTGACCATGTTACGGGCGCCGTTGGGCACGCATGGCTGAGGCGTCAGCTGAGCGTCAGCTGAGCTTTGTCAATTGGGCTGGGAGCGCGCATGACTGAGGCTTGCTCAAACCATCCGTAGCATCCACGCGGCTCTGGCGTGCAGCGACAAGGCCCCCACGCGACGGTAGGGACGGACGCGCAACAGTCGCGCACGCAAGCGCACCTTCCCCGGGTAGTTCATGTTGGCTCCGGCCGCCACCAGCGCCGCCACCACCTCTGCCTTGCCAAACATGGCAGCTGTGTAGATGGGCGTGGCCTGACCCTATACACACGCATACGCACACACACACGCAGCGGAAGCAGCCCCGTCAGCCGGCTCGTTCTCGTCCCCACGCCTGTGGGCGGCCACTGTCGGCGGCCGCACCAGGCATTGCAAGACCCCACGCAATCGCCTAAAGCGTATGCCTTACAAGGTCTAGCACATTCTTTTTGGCTCCCGCATCCAGCAGCGCCCGCAACACTGGGACGGAACCACATTGCGCCGCGCAGTGGAGTGGGGTGCGGCCATCCTGCATGTCAACAAGGGAGGGTGTAAGAAGAGCAGCCGCATTCGCCACCGACCAGGTGCGCATGTGCCGCAGCAGCAGCCCCGCACTCACAGCGTCTTTCGTCGTGGGGTCCAGTCCGGCAGCTAGGAGGCTCTGGACGTAGGGGAGGTCTCCATTCTCCGCGGCGAGGTGGAGCAGGTGTTGGGGCTGCAAGGCCTGACGGGGATAGGGGAGGGGCGGCTCGCGGGGAGGTCGCTGGGGCCTTATACATCGCGACTCCCACCGGGAACCATGCAAACTTGTCTTAGGAGCTTACCGCACTCATAATGTTGACGTCGCAAGCGCCAAAGTCGCAGTGGTTGCGGATCTCCCGGGCCCGCGAGCCACGAAGACAGATTCGGTTACCGGTTGTTGCCTTCGTGGGAAACGTGTATCAAATATATCATTCAACTATTACAGGGTGCGTTGCCGAAGGTCGTGTTGCCGGAGGTCTGCAAATGTTTCGTGCTGTCACTTTGCTCTCTCTACTGTCTTATGTGATAATCCGGTTTTTGCGCATGTTGTGTCACGGCACATCCGTGTACGTGTTAGCGGTCAACAGTAATTAGGGCTTGACAGGCACGCCACGCAGGCACGACGGAACACCCCGAAGCGGCCCCGACACAGTCTCTGCATGACTCGACTGTTGCGAAGGTCGGCAGCCCACCAGGGGAGGGCGGTTTCTCTTCCGGCCGGAGATGGTCCAACATGGCATGGGTGAGGTGCACCTTGAGCTTGATGAGTAAACCGCTTAGCGCGCTAATTTGGCGGGTCCATCGGCTGGGCCGTCGGCTCATCCGGGCGCCTGGTCGGCTCATCCGGCTGGGCCGGCGACTCAGCGCGCTGAGCCCGCACACCCCTCACTGAGCCGAAGCTCTCATCAGCTAGCTGAGCCTTCCGCTCAGCGACCGGAGCTCGCTGAGAGCAACCGAAACATCCCTCTAGTGGTGTGGCAAGATACACTCCTTGTTCGTGCCTTACCACCAGCCGTCCTTACCAGGGGCACCGCCCACAAGGGGCACCGACCCCTGTTCCTTGCATGGCCTGAAGCCCTGGATCTCCACCCCCTCCTCACCTCCCTGGGCGTCACATCCCACAATGCCAGCCAGTAGTGTTGCGACGCCCTATACGACCACGCAGCCACCACCCTAACCATATAGTCTAATAGTCCGGACCCGACGGCGCCTCGAACGAGGACGCCATCCGGCGACCCCGGCGGGACGTACAATCCCGGCGGGGTGCAGGCGTGGCCTGCACGCCCGCCTTCATTTGCTCGGTGGTGACGGCGTGCGGAAGGCGGGCCTGGCCCACCTCCTCAATTTCCGTCGGCGGTGGTGCTGGGTGAGAGGAAGGTGCAGAGAGGAGCGTGCGTACATCATACAGGCTTGATGTCACTCGTTTTGCTGTCCTCTGTTCCTGGTGCATACCACAACCCTGTCACATAGCCTTACGGCCATGTGGACGCCGGTCTAGGGCACAAGAGCGTCTGCTCACCTGGCTGGGCAGCGCTCAGGGCCCCACCATGGCGCCGTGGCCTGGGCTCCTGCGTGCTATGCCCTGCCGGGCGCGACTGCAGTGGCGGCTGCTGGTCTCATATTGCAAGCTATCTGGGAGCCCAAGGGCCGACTGTGCAGGCGGCGGAGCGGCTGGGCAGGCCCGGTGGCCCCGAGGTGGCGCGGCGAGGGTCGCCGGCGACGGCACGGCGTGGCACACCTGTGCCATGCGGCTGCTTGCCTGTGCAAGTATTTCATATTACATATATAATACGTATCTGTGTTGGGTGTGGGGCAAGTGGTCTCGGGGCTGGTGCCATGAATTGTTTTCGCCTTTCCAGCGCGACCGACCCTCGCGCGAGCCCCGCAAGGTCAGGCTAAAAGTCGCCACTTTCCTGGCGTCGGTTCCTCCATATCCCTATCAGCATATACGTTCATGTAAAAGACCGCAAACAAGATACCTTGAAGTGGGGGTAGGCCGACTCATTCCGAGATGCGGGCTCGCCAACCATGCCGACATGCCCACACGCGAACGAGCGATGTGCGCCCTGCCCAGCCAGTATGCTGGGGGCATGCGTCTATAGTCACAAGACTAGTCCAAGCAGGTTGGGGCATTTGTAGGGCCGCCACACAGGCGCTGGGCCCGTCCATGGGCACTACGCTGGGAGGGGCTGCCGGGCGCCCGGCCACCGTGTGGTCAGGGCACCGCTAGTTATGTCGGGCTGAGTGCCGTGTTTGCATGCCACCTAGTGTAGCTTGACACAGCGGGGCGGGGCAGGCGGGCCGCACAGCCCCCGGGGCATTTGTGCGAGCTGCACACGCTGCCCTGCAGCGGGCATGCGAGCACGCCCACACGCCCACAGAGGCATGCACTCCTGCTGCGCACCCACAACCACATGCCCTGGACCCTCTGGTGCATAGCAGCTGACAGCAGCTGACATGTCACATATGTTTCCCGTATTATGACGCCGGCAGCCGGCCTGCGCCCGGTCGCACGCCGGGGCCGTGACTGGTTTTCCGAGCGGCGGCGGCGTCGGCGGTGGTGCTGGGTGCGTGAGAGGAAGGTGCAGAGAGGAGCGTGCGTACATCATACAGGCTTGATGTCGCTCGTTTTGCTGTCCTCTGTTCCTGGTGCATACCACAACCCTGTCACATAGCCTTACGGCCATGTGGACGCCGGTCTAGGGCACAAGAGCGTCTGCTCACCTGGCTGGGCAGCGCTCAGGGCCCCACCATGGCGCCGTGGCCTGGGCTCCTGCGTGCTATGCCCTGCCGGGCGCGACTGCAGTGGCGGCTGCTGGTCTCATATTGCAAGCTATCTGGGAGCCCAAGGGCCGACTGTGCAGGCGGCGGAGCGGCTGGGCAGGCCCGGTGGCCCCGAGGTGGCGCGGCGAGGGTCGCCGGCGACGGCACGGCGTGGCACACCTGTGCCATGCGGCTGCTTGCCTGTGCAAGTATTTCATATTACATATATAATACGTATCTGTGTTGGGTGTGGGGCAAGTGGTCTCGGGGCTGGTGCCATGAATTGTTTTCGCCTTTCCAGCGCGACCGACCCTCGCGCGAGCCCCGCAAGGTCAGGCTAAAAGTCGCCACTTTCCTGGCGTCGGTTCCTCCATATCCCTATCAGCATATACGTTCATGTAAAAGACCGCAAACAAGATACCTTGAAGTGGGGGTAGGCCGACTCATTCCGAGATGCGGGCTCGCCAACCATGCCGACATGCCCACACGCGAACGAGCGATGTGCGCCCTGCCCAGCCAGTATGCTGGGGGCATGCGTCTATAGTCACAAGACTAGTCCAAGCAGGTTGGGGCATTTGTAGGGCCGCCACACAGGCGCTGGGCCCGTCCATGGGCACTACGCTGGGAGGGGCTGCCGGGCGCCCGGCCACCGTGTGGTCAGGGCACCGCTAGTTATGTCGGGCTGAGTGCCGTGTTTGCATGCCACCTAGTGTAGCTTGACACAGCGGGGCGGGGCAGGCGGGCCGCACAGCCCCCGGGGCATTTGTGCGAGCTGCACACGCTGCCCTGCAGCGGGCATGCGAGCACGCCCACACGCCCACAGAGGCATGCACTCCTGCTGCGCACCCACAACCACATGCCCTGGACCCTCTGGTGCATAGCAGCTGACAGCAGCTGACATGTCACATATGTTTCCCGTATTATGACGCCGGCAGCCGGCCTGCGCCCGGTCGCACGCCGGGGCCGTGACTGGTTTTCCGAGCGGCGGCGGCGTCGGCGGTGGTGCTGGGTGCGTGAGAGGAAGGTGCAGAGAGGAGCGTGCGTACATCATACAGGCTTGATGTCGCTCGTTTTGCTGTCCTCTGTTCCTGGTGCATACCACAACCCTGTCACATAGCCTTACGGCCATGTGGACGCCGGTCTAGGGCACAAGAGCGTCTGCTCACCTGGCTGGGCAGCGCTCAGGGCCCCACCATGGCGCCGTGGCCTGGGCTCCTGCGTGCTATGCCCTGCCGGGCGCGACTGCAGTGGCGGCTGCTGGTCTCATATTGCAAGCTATCTGGGAGCCCAAGGGCCGACTGTGCAGGCGGCGGAGCGGCTGGGCAGGCCCGGTGGCCCCGAGGTGGCGCGGCGAGGGTCGCCGGCGACGGCACGGCGTGGCACACCTGTGCCATGCGGCTGCTTGCCTGTGCAAGTATTTCATATTACATATATAATACGTATCTGTGTTGGGTGTGGGGCAAGTGGTCTCGGGGCTGGTGCCATGAATTGTTTTCGCCTTTCCAGCGCGACCGACCCTCGCGCGAGCCCCGCAAGGTCAGGCTAAAAGTCGCCACTTTCCTGGCGTCGGTTCCTCCATATCCCTATCAGCATATACGTTCATGTAAAAGACCGCAAACAAGATACCTTGAAGTGGGGGTAGGCCGACTCATTCCGAGATGCGGGCTCGCCAACCATGCCGACATGCCCACACGCGAACGAGCGATGTGCGCCCTGCCCAGCCAGTATGCTGGGGGCATGCGTCTATAGTCACAAGACTAGTCCAAGCAGGTTGGGGCATTTGTAGGGCCGCCACACAGGCGCTGGGCCCGTCCATGGGCACTACGCTGGGAGGGGCTGCCGGGCGCCCGGCCACCGTGTGGTCAGGGCACCGCTAGTTATGTCGGGCTGAGTGCCGTGTTTGCATGCCACCTAGTGTAGCTTGACACAGCGGGGCGGGGCAGGCGAGCCGCACAGCCCCCGGGGCATTTGTGCGAGCTGCACACGCTGCCCCGCAGCGGGCATGCGAGCACGCCCACACGCCCACAGAGGCATGCACTCCTGCTGCGCACCCACAACCA
This sequence comes from Chlamydomonas reinhardtii, assembly GCF_000002595.2. Lineage (NCBI taxonomy): Eukaryota > Viridiplantae > Chlorophyta > Chlorophyceae > Chlamydomonadales > Chlamydomonadaceae > Chlamydomonas > Chlamydomonas reinhardtii. The sequence goes on from NC_057019.1 coordinate 7,075,644, forward strand.
CATGCCCTGGACCCTCTGGTGCATAGCAGCTGACAGCAGCTGACATGTCACATATGTTTCCCGTATTATGACGCCGGCAGCCGGCCTGCGCCCGGTCGCACGCCGGGGCCGTGACTGGTTTTCCGAGCGGCGGCGGCGTCGGCGGTGGTGCTGGGTGCGTGAGAGGAAGGTGCAGAGAGGAACGTGCGTACATCATACGGACTTGATGTCGCTCGTTTTGCTGTCCTCTGTTCCTGGTGCATACCACAACCCTGTCACATAGCCTTACGGCCATGTGGACGCCGGTCTAGGGCACAAGAGCGTCTGCTCACCTGGCTGGGCAGCGCTCAGGGCCCCACCATGGCGCCGTGGCCTGGGCTCCTGCGTGCTATGCCCTGCCGGGCGCGACTGCAGTGGCGGCTGCTGGTCTCATATTGCAAGCTATCTGGGAGCCCAAGGGCCGACTGTGCAGGCGGCGGAGCGGCTGGGCAGGCCCGGTGGCCCCGAGGTGGCGCGGCGAGGGTCGCCGGCGACGGCACGGCGTGGCACACCTGTGCCATGCGGCTGCTTGCCTGTGCAAGTATTTCATATTACATATATAATACGTATCTGTGTTGGGTGTGGGGCAAGTGGTCTCGGGGCTGGTGCCATGAATTGTTTTCGCCTTTCCAGCGCGACCGACCCTCGCGCGAGCCCCGCAAGGTCAGGCTAAAAGTCGCCACTTTCCTGGCGTCGGTTCCTCCATATCCCTATCAGCATATACGTTCATGTAAAAGACCGCAAACAAGATACCTTGAAGTGGGGGTAGGCCGACTCATTCCGAGATGCGGGCTCGCCAACCATGCCGACATGCCCACACGCGAACGAGCGATGTGCGCCCTGCCCAGCCAGTATGCTGGGGGCATGCGTCTATAGTCACAAGACTAGTCCAAGCAGGTTGGGGCATTTGTAGGGCCGCCACACAGGCGCTGGGCCCGTCCATGGGCACTACGCTGGGAGGGGCTGCCGGGCGCCCGGCCACCGTGTGGTCAGGGCACCGCTAGTTATGTCGGGCTGAGTGCCGTGTTTGCATGCCACCTAGTGTAGCTTGACACAGCGGGGCGGGGCAGGCGGGCCGCACAGCCCCCGGGGCATTTGTGCGAGCTGCACACGCTGCCCTGCAGCGGGCATGCGAGCACGCCCACACGCCCACAGAGGCATGCACTCCTGCTGCGCACCCACAACCACATGCCCTGGACCCTCTGGTGCATAGCAGCTGACAGCAGCTGACATGTCACATATGTTTCCCGTATTATGACGCCGGCAGCCGGCCTGCGCCCGGTCGCACGCCGGGGCCGTGACTGGTTTTCCGAGCGGCGGCGGCGTCGGCGGTGGTGCTGGGTGAGAGGAAGGTGCAGAGAGGAACGTGCGTACATCATACAGGCTTGATGTCGCTCGTTTTGCTGTCCTCTGTTCCTGGTGCATACCACAACCCTGTCACATAGCCTTACGGCCATGTGGACGCCGGTCTAGGGCACAAGAGCGTCTGCTCACCTGGCTGGGCAGCGCTCAGGGCCCCACCATGGCGCCGTGGCCTGGGCTCCTGCGTGCTATGCCCTGCCGGGCGCGACTGCAGTGGCGGCTGCTGGTCTCATATTGCAAGCTATCTGGGAGCCCAAGGGCCGACTGTGCAGGCGGCGGAGCGGCTGGGCAGGCCCGGTGGCCCCGAGGTGGCGCGGCGAGGGTCGCCGGCGACGGCACGGCGTGGCACACCTGTGCCATGCGGCTGCTTGCCTGTGCAAGTATTTCATATTACATATATAATACGTATCTGTGTTGGGTGTGGGGCAAGTGGTCTCGGGGCTGGTGCCATGAATTGTTTTCGCCTTTCCAGCGCGACCGACCCTCGCGCGAGCCCCGCAAGGTCAGGCTAAAAGTCGCCACTTTCCTGGCGTCGGTTCCTCCATATCCCTATCAGCATATACGTTCATGTAAAAGACCGCAAACAAGATACCTTGAAGTGGGGGTAGGCCGACTCATTCCGAGATGCGGGCTCGCCAACCATGCCGACATGCCCACACGCGAACGAGCGATGTGCGCCCTGCCCAGCCAGTATGCTGGGGGCATGCGTCTATAGTCACAAGACTAGTCCAAGCAGGTTGGGGCATTTGTAGGGCCGCCACACAGGCGCTGGGCCCGTCCATGGGCACTACGCTGGGAGGGGCTGCCGGGCGCCCGGCCACCGTGTGGTCAGGGCACCGCTAGTTATGTCGGGCTGAGTGCCGTGTTTGCATGCCACCTAGTGTAGCTTGACACAGCGGGGCGGGGCAGGCGGGCCGCACAGCCCCCGGGGCATTTGTGCGAGCTGCACACGCTGCCCTGCAGCGGGCATGCGAGCACGCCCACACGCCCACAGAGGCATGCACTCCTGCTGCGCACCCACAACCACATGCCCTGGACCCTCTGGTGCATAGCAGCTGACATGTCACATATGTTTCCCGTATTATGACGCCGGCAGCCGGCCTGCGCCCGGTCGCATGCCGGGGCCGTGACTGGTTTTCCGAGCGGCGGCGGCGTCGGCGGTGGTGCTGGGTGCGTGAGAGGAAGGTGCAGAGAGGAACGTGCGTACATCATACGGACTTGATGTCGCTCGTTTTGCTGTCCTCTGTTCCTGGTGCATACCACAACCCTGTCACATAGCCTTACGGCCATGTGGACGCCGGTCTAGGGCACAAGAGCGTCTGCTCACCTGGCTGGGCAGCGCTCAGGGCCCCACCATGGCGCCGTGGCCTGGGCTCCTGCGTGCTATGCCCTGCCGGGCGCGACTGCAGTGGCGGCTGCTGGTCTCATATTGCAAGCTATCTGGGAGCCCAAGGGCCGACTGTGCAGGCGGCGGAGCGGCTGGGCAGGCCCGGTGGCCCCGAGGTGGCGCGGCGAGGGTCGCCGGCGACGGCACGGCGTGGCACACCTGTGCCATGCGGCTGCTTGCCTGTGCAAGTATTTCATATTACATATATAATACGTATCTGTGTTGGGTGTGGGGCAAGTGGTCTCGGGGCTGGTGCCATGAATTGTTTTCGCCTTTCCAGCGCGACCGACCCTCGCGCGAGCCCCGCAAGGTCAGGCTAAAAGTCGCCACTTTCCTGGCGTCGGTTCCTCCATATCCCTATCAGCATATACGTTCATGTAAAAGACCGCAAACAAGATACCTTGAAGTGGGGGTAGGCCGACTCATTCCGAGATGCGGGCTCGCCAACCATGCCGACATGCCCACACGCGAACGAGCGATGTGCGCCCTGCCCAGCCAGTATGCTGGGGGCATGCGTCTATAGTCACAAGACTAGTCCAAGCAGGTTGGGGCATTTGTAGGGCCGCCACACAGGCGCTGGGCCCGTCCATGGGCACTACGCTGGGAGGGGCTGCCGGGCGCCCGGCCACCGTGTGGTCAGGGCACCGCTAGTTATGTCGGGCTGAGTGCCGTGTTTGCATGCCACCTAGTGTAGCTTGACACAGCGGGGCGGGGCAGGCGAGCCGCACAGCCCCCGGGGCATTTGTGCGAGCTGCACACGCTGCCCTGCAGCGGGCATGCGAGCACGCCCACACGCCCACAGAGGCATGCACTCCTGCTGCGCACCCACAACCACATGCCCTGGACCCTCTGGTGCATAGCAGCTGACATGTCACATATGTTTCCCGTATTATGACGCCGGCAGCCGGCCTGCGCCCGGTCGCACGCCGGGGCCGTGACTGGTTTTCCGAGCGGCGGCGGCGTCGGCGGTGGTGCTGGGTGCGTGAGAGGAAGGTGCAGAGAGGAGCGTGCGTACATCATACAGGGTTGATGTCGCTCGTTTTGCTGTCCTCTGTTCCTGGTGCATACCACAACCCTGTCACATAGCCTTACGGCCATGTGGACGCCGGTCTAGGGCACAAGAGCGTCTGCTCACCTGGCTGGGCAGCGCTCAGGGCCCCACCATGGCGCCGTGGCCTGGGCTCCTGCGTGCTATGCCCTGCCGGGCGCGACTGCAGTGGCGGCTGCTGGTCTCATATTGCAAGCTATCTGGGAGCCCAAGGGCCGACTGTGCAGGCGGCGGAGCGGCTGGGCAGGCCCGGTGGCCCCGAGGTGGCGCGGCGAGGGTCGCCGGCGACGGCACGGCGTGGCACACCTGTGCCATGCGGCTGCTTGCCTGTGCAAGTATTTCATATTACATATATAATACGTATCTGTGTTGGGTGTGGGGCAAGTGGTCTCGGGGCTGGTGCCATGAATTGTTTTCGCCTTTCCAGCGCGACCGACCCTCGCGCGAGCCCCGCAAGGTCAGGCTAAAAGTCGCCACTTTCCTGGCGTCGGTTCCTCCATATCCCTATCAGCATATACGTTCATGTAAAAGACCGCAAACAAGATACCTTGAAGTGGGGGTAGGCCGACTCATTCCGAGATGCGGGCTCGCCAACCATGCCGACATGCCCACACGCGAACGAGCGATGTGCGCCCTGCCCAGCCAGTATGCTGGGGGCATGCGTCTATAGTCACAAGACTAGTCCAAGCAGGTTGGGGCATTTGTAGGGCCGCCACACAGGCGCTGGGCCCGTCCATGGGCACTACGCTGGGAGGGGCTGCCGGGCGCCCGGCCACCGTGTGGTCAGGGCACCGCTAGTTATGTCGGGCTGAGTGCCGTGTTTGCATGCCACCTAGTGTAGCTTGACACAGCGGGGCGGGGCAGGCGAGCCGCACAGCCCCCGGGGCATTTGTGCGAGCTGCACACGCTGCCCCGCAGCGGGCATGCGAGCACGCCCACACGCCCACAGAGGCATGCACTCCTGCTGCGCACCCACAACCACATGCCCTGGACCCTCTGGTGCATAGCAGCTGACAGCAGCTGACATGTCACATATGTTTCCCGTATTATGACGCCGGCAGCCGGCCTGCGCCCGGTCGCACGCCGGGGCCGTGACTGGTTTTCCGAGCGGCGGCGGCGTCGGCGGTGGTGCTGGGTGAGAGGAAGGTGCAGAGAGGAGCGTGCGTACATCATACAGGCTTGATGTCGCTCGTTTTGCTGTCCTCTGTTCCTGATGCATACCACAACCCTGTCACATAGCCTTACGGCCATGTGGACGCCGGTCTAGGGCACAAGAGCGTCTGCTCACCTGGCTGGGCAGCGCTCAGGGCCCCACCATGGCGCCGTGGCCTGGGCTCCTGCGTGCTATGCCCTGCCGGGCGCGACTGCAGTGGCGGCTGCTGGTCTCATATTGCAAGCTATCTGGGAGCCCAAGGGCCGACTGTGCAGGCGGCGGAGCGGCTGGGCAGGCCCGGTGGCCCCGAGGTGGCGCGGCGAGGGTCGCCGGCGACGGCACGGCGTGGCACACCTGTGCCATGCGGCTGCTTGCCTGTGCAAGTATTTCATATTACATATATAATACGTATCTGTGTTGGGTGTGGGGCAAGTGGTCTCGGGGCTGGTGCCATGAATTGTTTTCGCCTTTCCAGCGCGACCGACCCTCGCGCGAGCCCCGCAAGGTCAGGCTAAAAGTCGCCACTTTCCTGGCGTCGGTTCCTCCATATCCCTATCAGCATATACGTTCATGTAAAAGACCGCAAACAAGATACCTTGAAGTGGGGGTAGGCCGACTCATTCCGAGATGCGGGCTCGCCAACCATGCCGACATGCCCACACGCGAACGAGCGATGTGCGCCCTGCCCAGCCAGTATGCTGGGGGCATGCGTCTATAGTCACAAGACTAGTCCAAGCAGGTTGGGGCATTTGTAGGGCCGCCACACAGGCGCTGGGCCCGTCCATGGGCACTACGCTGGGAGGGGCTGCCGGGCGCCCGGCCACCGTGTGGTCAGGGCACCGCTAGTTATGTCGGGCTGAGTGCCGTGTTTGCATGCCACCTAGTGTAGCTTGACACAGCGGGGCGGGGCAGGCGAGCCGCACAGCCCCCGGGGCATTTGTGCGAGCTGCACACGCTGCCCCGCAGCGGGCATGCGAGCACGCCCACACGCCCACAGAGGCATGCACTCCTGCTGCGCACCCACAACCACATGCCCTGGACCCTCTGGTGCATAGCAGCTGACAGCAGCTGACATGTCACATATGTTTCCTGTATTATGACGCCGGCAGCCGGCCTGCGCCCGGTCGCACGCCGGGGCCGTGACTGGTTTTCCGAGCGGCGGCGGCGTCGGCGGTGGTGCTGGGTGCGTGAGAGGAAGGTGCAGAGAGGAGCGTGCGTACATCATACAGGCTTGATGTCGCTCGTTTTGCTGTCCTCTGTTCCTGGTGCATACCACAACCCTGTCACATAGCCTTACGGCCATGTGGACGCCGGTCTAGGGCACAAGAGCGTCTGCTCACCTGGCTGGGCAGCGCTCAGGGCCCCACCATGGCGCCGTGGCCTGGGCTCCTGCGTGCTATGCCCTGCCGGGCGCGACTGCAGTGGCGGCTGCTGGTCTCATATTGCAAGCTATCTGGGAGCCCAAGGGCCGACTGTGCAGGCGGCGGAGCGGCTGGGCAGGCCCGGTGGCCCCGAGGTGGCGCGGCGAGGGTCGCCGGCGACGGCACGGCGTGGCACACCTGTGCCATGCGGCTGCTTGCCTGTGCAAGTATTTCATATTACATATATAATACGTATCTGTGTTGGGTGTGGGGCAAGTGGTCTCGGGGCTGGTGCCATGAATTGTTTTCGCCTTTCCAGCGCGACCGACCCTCGCGCGAGCCCCGCAAGGTCAGGCTAAAAGTCGCCACTTTCCTGGCGTCGGTTCCTCCATATCCCTATCAGCATATACGTTCATGTAAAAGACCGCAAACAAGATACCTTGAAGTGGGGGTAGGCCGACTCATTCCGAGATGCGGGCTCGCCAACCATGCCGACATGCCCACACGCGAACGAGCGATGTGCGCCCTGCCCAGCCAGTATGCTGGGGGCATGCGTCTATAGTCACAAGACTAGTCCAAGCAGGTTGGGGCATTTGTAGGGCCGCCACACAGGCGCTGGGCCCGTCCATGGGCACTACGCTGGGAGGGGCTGCCGGGCGCCCGGCCACCGTGTGGTCAGGGCACCGCTAGTTATGTCGGGCTGAGTGCCGTGTTTGCATGCCACCTAGTGTAGCTTGACACAGCGGGGCGGGGCAGGCGAGCCGCACAGCCCCCGGGGCATTTGTGCGAGCTGCACACGCTGCCCTGCAGCGGGCATGCGAGCACGCCCACACGCCCACAGAGGCATGCACTCCTGCTGCGCACCCACAACCACATGCCCTGGACCCTCTGGTGCATAGCAGCTGACATGTCACATATGTTTCCCGTATTATGACGCCGGCAGCCGGCCTGCGCCCGGTCGCACGCCGGGGCCGTGACTGGTTTTCCGAGCGGCGGCGGCGTCGGCGGTGGTGCTGGGTGCGTGAGAGGAAGGTGCAGAGAGGAACGTGCGTACATCATACGGACTTGATGTCGCTCGTTTTGCTGTCCTCTGTTCCTGGTGCATACCACAACCCTGTCACATAGCCTTACGGCCATGTGGACGCCGGTCTAGGGCACAAGAGCGTCTGCTCACCTGGCTGGGCAGCGCTCAGGGCCCCACCATGGCGCCGTGGCCTGGGCTCCTGCGTGCTATGCCCTGCCGGGCGCGACTGCAGTGGCGGCTGCTGGTCTCATATTGCAAGCTATCTGGGAGCCCAAGGGCCGACTGTGCAGGCGGCGGAGCGGCTGGGCAGGCCCGGTGGCCCCGAGGTGGCGCGGCGAGGGTCGCCGGCGACGGCACGGCGTGGCACACCTGTGCCATGCGGCTGCTTGCCTGTGCAAGTATTTCATATTACATATATAATACGTATCTGTGTTGGGTGTGGGGCAAGTGGTCTCGGGGCTGGTGCCATGAATTGTTTTCGCCTTTCCAGCGCGACCGACCCTCGCGCGAGCCCCGCAAGGTCAGGCTAAAAGTCGCCACTTTCCTGGCGTCGGTTCCTCCATATCCCTATCAGCATATACGTTCATGTAAAAGACCGCAAACAAGATACCTTGAAGTGGGGGTAGGCCGACTCATTCCGAGATGCGGGCTCGCCAACCATGCCGACATGCCCACACGCGAACGAGCGATGTGCGCCCTGCCCAGCCAGTATGCTGGGGGCATGCGTCTATAGTCACAAGACTAGTCCAAGCAGGTTGGGGCATTTGTAGGGCCGCCACACAGGCGCTGGGCCCGTCCATGGGCACTACGCTGGGAGGGGCTGCCGGGCGCCCGGCCACCGTGTGGTCAGGGCACCGCTAGTTATGTCGGGCTGAGAGCCGTGTTTGCATGCCACCTAGTGTAGCTTGACACAGCGGGGCGGGGCAGGCGGGCCGCACAGCCCCCGGGGCATTTGTGCGAGCTGCACACGCTGCCCTGCAGCGGGCATGCGAGCACGCCCACACGCCCACAGAGGCATGCACTCCTGCTGCGCACCCACAACCACATGCCCTGGACCCTCTGGTGCATAGCAGCTGACAGCAGCTGACATGTCACATATGTTTCCCGTATTATGACGCCGGCAGCCGGCCTGCGCCCGGTCGCACGCCGGGGCCGTGACTGGTTTTCCGAGCGGCGGCGGCGTCGGCGGTGGTGCTGGGTGCGTGAGAGGAAGGTGCAGAGAGGAACGTGCGTACATCATACGGACTTGATGTCGCTCGTTTTGCTGTCCTCTGTTCCTGATGCATACCACAACCCTGTCACATAGCCTTACGGCCATGTGGGCGCCGGTCTAGGGCACAAGAGCGTCTGCTCACCTGGCTGGGCAGCGCTCAGGGCCCCTCTACCATGGCGCCGCGGCCTGGGCTCCTGCGTGCTATGCCCTGCCGGGCGCGACTGCAGTGGCGGCTGCTGGTCTCATAGTGCAAGCTATCTGGGAGCCCAAGGGCTGACTGTGCAGGCGGCGGAGGGGCCACTTCTTAGCGTTCAAGCTTCTGCCATTTTCACGTGTGCACACAGCATTAAGCCACGCGCCCGATGGGTCCTAATGGATGGAGCATGTAACAAACTGCAAATGACACGGTTGCGCTTCAGCCTGCCGCTAGGTAGGCCACATCTATCAAGCCTCCCTCAACACTGCGGCCGGACCCACTACTCGCACAGCTTGTCTCGCAGGGTCTCGCCTGGCACAAGCCCCGCAATGCAACGACGATATCAATTGCATACAGCGCCATCAAGCTGCAACTGACAACATTATCACCAACATGGCGCCAGGGGAGTCGCCCCACTTGAGTGTGACACAGGCACCACCAATGTGGGCGCTTGTGACGATCCTAGACTAGCCCCGCGCGTGGCGGCTTTACTTTGCAAACTTGCGGTAATTCGGATTAATGCGCTCCACCACTGCTTGCACCCAAGCGACGGCGGCCGGCTCCAGCTCCTCCTTACGGCGGCGGTAGCAGAACATTGTCGATGATGTGCACGATGGACTGGGGGGCGTGTGTGGGGGTGGCGGGGACCGACAGTGGCAAGTCATAGCAACGCAGTTGCTACGACACGGCTGGCTGGGGTAAGTAACTCACGACACCCCAAGCTTCCAAAGATATGCACGGGATAGCTAGATCCTGCCCCACTAGATGGAAGCCCTGCACTTGACGTACTTTCCCCAATTCCGCCGCCCCCGCCCGCCCGCCCGCCGCCATCCTTCAGCCCACCCCGCACACATGCCCTTCCCACGCGCGCGCTCGTCGCCAACTAACCCCACGGACGTGCATACGACCGCGCTTCCCGTGCGAAGCCCACGTACCGATTCAAACCGGATGTCAGCGCGGACCACATCTGCGGTCATGTTGGTGCCAGCCACCTTTACCCTGATTGCACGCCGCCTGTAATGTGAGCGACGATAGCAGCAGCACGTACATCCAATCGCGTATCAGTGGTAGGCCCTTAACACGTAACAAGAGTCATACGGAGTGCCGAAAGCCAATGCGTTAAAGCATGTGGAACAACAGCGCGAGCGGTGCTTACTCTCCCGGTTCACAGTGCGTGCCGCAAGGCAAGTACGGCTATGTGCAGCGCAGGTGATTGCGCCGAGAAGGCACACTCGTGCTGGGGTCGCGAGCGCAGGTAGGCGGCAGCACACCCCACAGGCACGCACCCGCTGCGTGTGATCTCCAGTGTGGGCCCCAGCAGCGAGGTCTCGTTCAGTGTGGTGTCCAGGGGGATGTCAAGGCTGCGCAGTGCCACACCTGCGTGCACAGGAGAAAGGAAGACGTGGCAGGGCGCGCAGGGGGGAGGAGAGTAGGTGCTGTCGCTCGCGCAGAGGCGCACGTGCGTATAGGCACAGCCACTGACGACGACGGCCCGCTGGCCTGTCGCGCCCCCACTCCCCCATACCATGCACATCCCCTTACCACCACGCACCTCCCGCCGTCTTTGCAACCACGCCCGTGACAAGCCCTCGTCACACCTGCCGATCCCACGCACCCACCCGGTATGATGTGGAGCTCTGTGATGTTGGCGGCGAGCGGGTGCGTGAACAGCTGCCAGCGGGTGGTGATGTTGAGGATGGGCGCCAGGCGGATGAAGGCGCTGTCCATTCGTCGAGGTAGGCGGCGGGGTGGTGCGTGTGTACGTCGGCGGCAGTACCGCGCCGCGCCGCGTGAGTGTGGCCGGCAATGTTTGCGTGAGGCGTTGCTATAGTTACGGCTAGCTAGCTGCTGTGCGGCGCCGCGGGCCTGCGCCCCGAGCGAGATGCACACCTACCACACATCGGGCCTCACCGCTACTCCCAACCATACATTGCAATCTGGCACTTACTTGTCCTCGGGTGCGAAGATGGTTGCAACTGCGTACGCACATTACAGCACAGTCCCGCCGCCATCATCGCCAGCAGTGCGTGGCAGTGGTGGGCGTGTAGCAGGCGTGGGGAGGGCAGCAGGGGACCGGGAGGGTTGGGGGCGTGTGTGGATGGTTTGGGTCATGAGGGGAGGCTGTACTCGTGTTGCTTGGCCGTGCCGATAAGTTCCAGTGCTTTTGGCCACCACAAGTCCCGGCGCCTTACCCCATGGCTTAACCCCGCCCACGCACTTGTGTCATTGCCGATAAAGTTTGAGACCCCGGTGGCGTTGAGGGCATCAATTGCAATGGTTGCCTGCATGCGGCAGCGTGTGCATGGCACACAGCACGAAGCAAAGCCTGATGCCAGGTTGTCGATCTTCTCCCTCCCCCTCCCCTTTTTGTGGTTCACGCACAGTCGTCCCCGGGCCCGTCACCAACGACAGTCCCCCTCCTGACTGGTACAGCTCCCACAGCCATGCAGGGCACACGCACGCGCGCACGCACGTACGCTAGGGAAGCCGGACGGTCGGGGTGCCTCCGCCAGCTTTGCCGTCCTCGAGATGGGCCCCTGCACCCCGTAGCCAAGAGTCAGCGGCCGGTTCAGTGTGCCGAGCTGGCGCAGAGCCCGCCGCGCGCCGGCTACACGAGGTGGCACTTGCGCCTCCGGCTGCTGAAGTGTGGAACCTGCGGCCGGTTTGGGGCGGGTAGGTATGTAGCAGTGCAAACCCAGGGGCGTCGCCGGGTGCTGGTCTAGATCGTCACGCGTGTTGCTTTCCCAGAGCAATGGTGCTGTGGCCCGGCTGAAACCTTGGGAACACTACCGACCGTGGATTGTGGGCTGCTGAAGCGGCATTCAGCAGCCGGCCATTCAGAGCCATAGCCCCCAAAATGATGCGCTTGCAACGCACCTGCCGCCGGCGGTGCAAGGAGCAGGAGCGAGCCCAGCAACGCTCCGAGCAGCATGCATGCGGCTCGGCTGCTGCGCGGCCTCCCGTGGGTCCCAGACAGCAGCACCATCTCAAGCGAGGTAGGCGTGCGGGCGTGCGCGCCTGCCCAACCAGTAAGCGAAGGGCGGTGCGTGGCTGAGCGCGCGGGGGAAGGTGCGCGTGTCGCACGGCTTCGTGCGTCGGCTGGGCGGGCCGAGCAGGCTATTAGGCAGTGAGTGCGTATAGCTTCAGAGCGCTATGTGGAGGTAGCTAGCGGCGGGCTGGCTGGCTGGCGGGCGGGCGGGCGGGCGGGTGAGGCGTTTCTCCCCGCACGGGTATTTTGTAACTTGGTAACCAATGAGCGAGGATTTGAGCGCGATGCTGCAAGTAGTAAGGCTGCTCCCCGCCATGTTGTTTGCTTAGCCGAGCGTTGGCCAAGGACCCAAGGACCCACGGCCCGAGGCTCTTGGATGGGCGCGGCCCGTCCGTGCCGCTTTTCCTACCTCGGGTCGCACCTGGCCACTTTTCCTTCCTTGGCATTGCTTGGTTTGTAGATGGCGTATTTGGTTTGGGTGGCTGCGCATGCTTGCACGGGGCGGCGGGGGCTGGGACGGGGGCTACATACCCGCCTGCCACTTCGTTGTTGCCACACCAGCGACGCCCAGTGCGCGCTGCTTCCCAGGTGCCGACCGTGGGTGCTGACTGACAGGGGCGGCGGGGCTTTACAACTGCAACTTGCTTTTTGCTGGGCATGCCACCACGCCTAACCACTCCGCGCCGCAGCTTGCTTGTGCGCCATGTGTACGTGACGCTGCAGACGTGTGCTCATAACCACCTCCTTTCCCATAAAACCCCACGCATCCCACGACGGTAATGTACGGCGTGTCAAGCCATCGCGACCATCAGTTTGCTTGCATTCAGATGCAGGGCGGGGGATCGCTCTCGCCACCTTCGTGGTCGCCAGCAACACCGCCCACCAGACACGCACCCCACGACTAACCCGACTCTAGCCACATGCACCATGCATGACGTGAACAATCATTTTCAACTCACTGGGCGGCATGCAGTCTGCGCATCCGCCATACGCATGCCTTAGTCCATGCCAGCAGCAACAACTTTCTTCGGTCCCCTTGCCTTTCGTCACAACATCAGTCCAGTGACACAGGTGCTAGTGTCTTACACACCGCCGGTGGTGGCGTTTGTGGTGTTGTAGGCGCCGCCGGTGTAGTTGCCGCCGCCGCCAACGGTGGTCTCATTCGCTGTGCCGCCGGGCACGGGTGCCAGGATGATGGGGGACGGGGCGGCAGTCACAGGCGACGGGGAAGCAGCAGCGGCCGGGGCGGTGGTGGAGGGCGGCAGCAGAACCTTGTTAATCACGTGCACGATCGCCTGCACGGTACGTGAGTGAGGAGAGTGCAAGGAGTTTCATGCACGGGTAGGGTTCCAAGCGAGCAGCAGTACTGCCGTATGCGTCTTGCAAGCAGGGATTGGCATGCAGGGATGGGCACTAGCCACGAAACCTGGTATCGGCGGAAGGGAAGGGAAGCGTGACGGCCCGTATAGGCCGGTGCGCCGCTCGCTCACCGCATTGAAGGGGATGTCGGCCTTAATGACCTCAGCGCTGCTGTTGGGGTTGCCGGCCACAGCCACACGCACGGCGTTCCTGTGCGCGTGTGCACCACAACCACGCGTGCATGCGATCCAGCAGGAGACGCACATGCAACGCATCGCATGAGCACGTGCGTGCTACTTTTACGCATGAATGCGGACGACTCAGCAGCGCGTGTGTTGAGGAACCCATCCGCTTGTTCCCCCCCTTCTACATGAGCGTCGACCCCTGACCCACCCGTTGCGGGTGACCTCCAGGGTGGGGCCCAGTAGCGAGCTGGCGTTCACGGTCTGGCCCGCAGGCAGGTCGGTGCTGCGCAGAGCCACACCTGCGTGTGTGTGTGTGTGTGTGCGGGTGTGTGTGAGGTGTGTGTGTGTGTGTGTGTGTGTGTGTGTGTGTGTGTGTGTGCGTGTGTGGGCGTGACCATGAACGTGTGTCGATAGGAGTAAGATGTATTCGAAAGGTAGGGGTAAGGGTACGTTGTAGGCCAGACGCCAGCCGGACCACACGCGCGCGCGTTCCCCCTCCACCATCCAAGCAAGCCCGCGCGTACCCCTAGCCTGCCTTCCCACACATTGAATTTGGCTACGGAAACTTAATTACACAAACACAACACGCGCACACAAACACGACACGCGCACGCGCAGACAAACACAACACGCGCACCCGCACACGCACCCGGGATGATGTGCAGCAGCGTGACGTTGGTGGCGAAGGGGCTTGCGAAGACCTGCTCGCGGCTGGTGAAGTTGAGGCTGGAGGCCAGGGAGATGAAGGCGGCGTCGTCGGGCGCGAAGATGGTGGCCACGGTGGAGGCGTTCAGCTTGCCCGACACACCCGTGGCATTCAGGGCCTGGATCGCGATGTCCACCTGCTGGTTGAGCGCGTGCGTGTGTGTGCGGAGATGCGGCGGGTTGTGTGCGTGTGTGTATGTGTGTTTGTGCGTGTGTATGTGTGTTGTGGGCACTGTGCGTGGTACAGGGGTAATGAGCAAAGGGCAAATCGATAGCGTAGCGCAGTTCAGTTGCTTACCGCCGGGCCGCTGCCGGTAGAAGCGGCGGTGTTTGCGGGATTCCGCTTCTGCGCTGCTTCCTGCGCATTGACAACTGCGGATGCATGCGCGGGCGGGGCGGGATGAGGAGGGGTGGAAATTGAGGAAGAGCCCAGAGCCTGCACGTACGCGCGGTGCGTGGTCAGGGTACGCACGTGGTCACGGCTATAAGCTAGGGGCTTGGCGGCAACGGAACAAGCACGGCAAGCACGGCAAGCACGGCGCGCGTCAAGCGGAGCGAAGCAAGTAGAGCGACGCAAGCAACGCGTGTTCCTCGGTGGCTTGCAGGCTGTGCTGGCTGCTGGCTGGCAAACGCACGCGCACTCGAAGGTAGATAGAACGCCCGCTGGGCCTCCACCCACATCCATCCAGCGCCCCAACGTCGTCGCATCTTACCGCTGACAGCAGCGAAGAGCGCCACTAGCAGCAGCGCGGCACGACGGAGGGTGGCCATATTGTCAAGGGGCGGCTGCGCTTGCTTGCTGCTAATGCGTGCTTGCTTCTGCCACAGTAAGAATACTCGCTTATACTGCGGCTGCTACTTGCAGGGCTTTTCGACTTGTCGATACGCTTAGCTACAAATGTAGCGGCATCGTTTCCAGCTTTTAAGGGGGAGCAACGCAACTGGCCCATGGGTCCCGGTCCGACGCCGGTGTGTGGCGTCCTCGGCTGTGGCGGCCGGTGGGCCGCCGGCCGCCATCCATCCATCCATCCGTTTCTTTGCCACCGCAACAGCTGCCCTGCAGCTCCCGCCATTTTGCCCCTGGCAACCCCTGGATTCCCCAAATGCCCAATACCACCACCATGGGTCCTACTACGTGCGCGCATAGCAGGTGCTTAAGCTCCGCCCGCTCACGCCTCGAAACAGCTTCGATGCAGGGCCTCCCGAGCTCACGCGTGGCCCCAGGGCTGGGGCGTTTGTGTTTATCATCAGGCGACATCCCTGTTCTGTAGGCTAGCCATGACGGTGAAGCCTTACGTGGCCGATTGGTCAGGTTTGGGCAGGTGCAGCTTTGGGCGGGTGCAGCTTTGGGCGGGTGCAGGTGCAGGTTTGGGCGGGTGCAGGTGCAGGTTTGGGCGGGTGCAGGTTTGGGCAGGTGCCATATGACATTGCCGGGGGAATCCGGGAGTTTCCGCGCGCGGGGTTTTCCCACTTGCCGCCGGTTTCTGGCGCGCACGCACGTGCAGTGTGCAACGCACTCCAGGCTGCACGGCGGCGCTGCACACCCGACGCCCGGCTTGCATGTTGGGCTCGCTCGCACCATGCTTGTACTCCCCGCGATGCATACTGTAATGAGCACTCACGTACCCAGGGCAACGCGCATGTGGATTACAGACAAGTGCCCGCGTGCCTGCACGAATACGCACGGGCGCTAGCCACCAGATAGTAGCTAGCCATGCAGTTGCGCAAGCACACAAGCAGCCAGCAGTCCAGCGCCCGACGCCCCCTCAACAACAACACTGCTGCGACAGTAGTGCCACTCGCATCGATCCACTCTGAACCAAAACAGTACTCTCTGGCGGCGCTGGCTGAAGTGACCTCTAGACAGATCTGTCGTTGCTAACAGTAATAACACGCCTTCGACTCTGAGGACGCACCTACCAAGTCGCAGCACCAGCGCCAGCACTGGCAGCTAGTTAGCATGAAAGGGCACGCACTGCAGCACGTAAGCAACCCTTCCTGCCTGCCGCCTTTAGTCCGCAACCTTCCATCATGCATTCATTCGTATGGTGCCGAGTGCGATCCCTGCCACTATTACCTTTTGACATTGGCAAACCTTCGATACTCAATCAGCAGCCCTCATACGCAGGGGTGCTCATACGCCCGCGGCAGTGGCGTTGGCAATGGGCACAGCCCAGCCCACAGTCTCGTTCAGCGGCGGCAGCAGGACCTTGTTGATCACATGCACAATGCTCTGTAGATTGCAGCAGGGGGCATGGAGAGGGCCGTGGGGAAAGCGTGTTAGGTCAGGGCCGTGGCGCACTCACACCTTGTTTCCGTGCCGAGGCTGGATGTGAACTGACATGGCATGCGGGGTGGGGTGGGGGCGGGGCAGGGCGGCATGCGTGCACGGCATACCGCACAAGTTGCTGCCACTCGCGCGCATACAACTCTACTCCATCTGCACTGGCCGAGCCAGGCGCCCGCTCCGTATCTCACCCCGTTGAAGGGCACATCAGGGGTGATGACGTCGGCAACGATGTTGCTGCCCGGAATTGTGGCGGTGATCGTGCCGTTCCTGCGCGCGCGCACACATAGATACACGCACACGTACGTGGCAACGTTGGCGGCATTCTATGGCGGGCGCAAGGCCAGAGGGCAGGTCCGCGCAGCGGGGGAAACGATCCAGCCCGTTGGCATAGCTTGTCTTTTCGCGGGCATTTGTTCTTCAGTTGCTTGCCATGTCAGATGTCACTCTGTCTAGCACGCAGAAGCGCAGCAGCGGGCATTACTCACGGCAGCGCTGTCACAGTGATATTGTATCCCAGCAGGGAGGTGGCGGTGATGCTGCCAGCGGCCGTGATGTTGGCGGCGGTCAGGGCCACTCCTGCAGCAGCGGGGGGCGCGCGGGGGGTCCGTGTTCTCACACACTGTCCTGCCAGCAGCTCCGCACACATGCATGCGTGCACGCACGCACATGCACGCACATGCACGCCGGCCCACATGCAGTCCCGCTCGCACCCGGGATGACGTGCAGGGCGGTGATGTTGGCGGCCGTTGCGTTCAGCGTGGCGTTGAACAAGTCCACTGGCGAGGCCAGGCCCAGAGAAGCAGCAAGTTCCGCAAAGGCCGCGTCCTGGGCACGTTAACACGGCACTGCATTGAAGAATGCGGCAAGCGTGTTCCATGGCTCACAGGTACAGACGCACCGGCAGCAGTGTGCAATGGTGGGCGAGGGCCGTAGGTGACATGGGGTGCCTGTTCACCCCGCCGGGTGCCCGGGACGCACATACCGTGGGGGCGAAGATGGTGGAGATGGCGGCGGTCTTGTTGGCGGCGACCTTCTGAGCAGCGCCCGTGACATTGTAGGCGTCAATAGCAACAGTCTGCGTTACTCAATTGTGACAGGGGTAGGGCAGTGACAGAGGAAACAAGCACAGGGCTGAGTGCAGACGGGCAATCAACAGAGTGGGGATGCGGCATCCGCCGGGCACAAGCAACGAACAGGCAACTCTAAAAGGTGAATCACTTGAGACATCCGCCACCTTACCGCGTTAGGAGCAGGAACCTCGGACGTGAGGTTGGCAGCAGGCACGTCAGCAACGGGGCCTGCTGGGGAAGGCAGGGGTGGCGGAGACGGCGAGGGCAGGGGCCTCAGCAGCACAGGTTCGGGGCTGCTTGCGGAGGCGACGCGAGGGAGCTGCAGCGGTGCTGGCTTGCCCCCGGCCCCGCCCCCGCCCCCGCCCTGCAGCGCCTCACCCTGCAGGAGCGCGCGACGCCCGGCAGCTGCGGTTGTCCCAACGGAGCACCCTGCTGTGTATGCGTGTTTGTGGGGACGGGAGTGGGCGGGGTGGGGGGGTAAGAGACCGTGTGCAACAGCACAGAGGCTGCACCAGGTGCAGGAATCTCAGCAGCTTTGTGTCTCCAGCTACTGTGTTTGACACAGCGCAGGCTCACAAGGCTGACATGCACACGCACGCAAAGCGTCCAGCGCCACGCCCGCAAACAAAACTACGGCAACCCACGCGTTAAGTGACCCAGCAAGTTCTGCGACTGGACCGCCAGCTTCCGCCCCAGCCAGTGGAGCAGCTATTATCTTAACGCGCCCGCCCTTTGCAGGGCTTTCATGGCTGGCTGGCCTCCCTACCTAGCAGCAGCGCCAGCAGCACTGCAGCCGCCGCCGACGCGGAGGCACGGTGTGTATGGCCCATTTTTGTGTTGGGCTGGAGACGCTTGCGAGGAGGCTTGGGCTATTAGAACGGCTTGTTACAGCTGAGGGGATATTAATGAATATGGAATGGTGCAGCACAACAAAGGCGCAAGAGCGCCGGTACTCCAAGCAGGTGGGGAAAAAAGCTGGCACGAACCGCAGCTTCGCCCCACGTACGCCGCCCCACGAAGGTGTTCATCGGAGGCCTGTCATTCCCTTCCCCGCGGCGCTTTCCCCCGGCTCCCAAAACTTCTTGCGCAAGTCGCCGGCCCAAGAGCGCCTATCCGGTGTCGGCATGGCCCTGCGAAGGGGAGTGCCGAGGAGTCACAGGCGTTTTTCTCCGCAGTGACCCGTGGTGCCAAGTGCGCTGCGCCCACCCTGGGCCAAGTGAGTTACAGCAGCGCCCCCGTGGGTTACAGCATTGCAAACATACGCCAGGACACTCACATATAATATTGCGCTTGAAAGCCGTGCGCGGGCGATCATAGAAGCCCTTGATCCGAGGAAGTCCTTATGCAAGGGTCAACTGGGCAAGTTGGCACGAACCCGGCGGCAGACCCGATGAACCCGATTGAACGCAGTCTGACAGTTCCCCTGTCTACTTTCGTATGTGTAATAGTTACTACTTTAAACCACTACGCAAATGATGCTGAAGGGCCAGACCCCCGCTTCTCGCTGTGCTGTGCAATCGCGCAAGCAGAGCGGTCAGACCCTTGTTAGCAGTGTTCGATGCAGCACATCGGCGTCATCTTGCTTCATTGCTCCTTTCGGCGGCTCGCGTCTATCCAGCTCGGTGACCCAAAATGTGCAACTTGCATCTCGCGCTCGCCAGGTCCGCTCGGCGCTAGTAGTGAACGCTAGCACTACTGCTCCTACCAAGCTTGATAACGGGTCTGTGTCCGTGGTGCTGCTTGCGGGAGGCGTCGGCAAGCGGATGGGCGCGGCCATTCCCAAGCAGTATCTGGAGCTTCGCGGGCAGCCGATCGCCACATACTCGCTGGAGACGTTCGCCCATATGCCGGAGGTCGGCGAGATTGTCATCGTGTGCGACCCGTCGTGGCGGGATGTGTTTGAGAAGCGCTTCCCCGGCCTGCCCGACCACCTGAAGTTCAAGTGGGCGCTGCCGGGGGCGGAGCGCCAGGACTCGGTCTTCAACGGACTGCAGCAGGTGGACGCCGGCGCAGCTATCGTAGCGGTGCATGACTCGGCGCGTCCGCTGGTGACGGCGGCGGATGCGCTGCGCTGCATGCTCGACGGCGCGTCCATTGGCGCGGCGGTTCTGGGCGTGCAGGTCAAGCCCACTATTAAGGAGGTGGACAAGAGCGGCATGGTGATCCAGACGCTGCAGCGCTCCAAGCTGTGGGAGGTGCAGACGCCGCAGTGCATCCGCCCGGCGCTGCTGAAGGAGGGCTTTGACCTGGTCAAACGCAACAACCTGGAGGTCACGGATGACGTGTCCATCATCGAGGCCATGGGCAAGCCTGTGAAGATCACGCCCGGCGCCTACACCAACATCAAGGTCACCACGCCCGACGACATGGCGGTGGCTGAGAAGTTCCTGGACGAGCACAAGGCGGCCGCAAAGCAGCCCGTGGCGGCGTAAGGCGGCTGTGGTATGAGGCGCTGTCCAAGCTGCTGGCGCGGTGGCGGCGTGAGGCGCTGTAGCACCAGCTGGAGCAGCGGCGGCGTGAGTTGTCGTGCAGCAGCGCCTGCAGAGGCAGCGCCCACGATGGCAGGAGCGGGGTAGGTTTGGGCGGAGGAGGTAGATGGTGACACATTTTTGGCAGTGGGGAGGACTTGTGGGCAAAGATGGGCAGCGCAAGGCTGCGTGTGCGTGCGTCCAGTGCTGGGAGGCATGTGCCGTGCCACCACTGGGCAATAAATGCATTTTTTGCACGTGTTGGGTTTGCAAGAGTGTTAGGAGAGTACAAGGAGAGTATATCAAGCAAGTGAGTACGAGATCAAGACGTCTGAACCCAAGGACGGATGGATACCGGCCGTCTGTGGTCGGCTTGAGTGATTCTTGAGAAATTGAGAAGATCAATTGTGAGTCTGATCAGGCAAGACTGGCCATTGGGGTGCTGCGGAAGTGCATTGCGGAAGAAAGGTTAGGAGGCAACCAGAACCTGAACCCTGGCCTTGAATGACGTTACTGTTTCGGACACTTGGAGCAGTGCGGAGCAGAGTGTAACTAGAAAGTGGCTGGAAGCATCAATGTCTTGAACTGAGGAGCATGGGCTGGGATCGAGGCAGCCCGAGCCAGGGATATGTGAGGTCACGAGATGCACATGAACAGCCGTGAAGGGCTTAGCCACAAATGTTCCAGGGGATACGTCGAGTCCGCAGGGGCTATAGTGCTATACTTGCACTTGGAGCCAGGGACTGCAGCATCAAGGATGCCTACCAAGTCATGGGTCTTGGCCCACATCCGTAGCAAACAAACGAGACCGCCCAGCCGTTTGCCCAAAGCCTTCACCAGCGTGTGACCGCAGCGTTACCAATGTTCCACGTACACCTGACGTGCCGCCTTGAAGCCACTGCCTACCCTCTCTCCGCCCCTCCGTTGCCCCTCTCCCTCAGCAACGCGCCACGCCACCAACCCCACTGCAATAGCCGCCATCGCCTCCCGCCACCAGGGACACCCCTGCCCGCCACGTCGCTGTGACGCTACCGGCGTGCATACGCCCGCAGCAGCGCCGCCGTCTTGTCCAGCAGCCGCTTGCGCTCCACGCGGTACGCCACAGCCGCCGCCTGGCGCGGGTCGGCCTCGGCCAGCGCCCGGCCCTCCGCACCGCCCAGCAGCGCCTCGTCGGCCTCCAGGGTGGTGGTGCCTGCATGCACGAGTCAAGGCGAGAGAGGGGGCGAGCGGACGGGCATGTCGGCATGGGCGCGCGCGTCTGCTCCATGTGTCACTGTGTCGCTGTGTGAATGGCGGCGGAGGCGTGCATGCTGTTTGGAGCCTGGTAGCCTGGACATGCCCGCCTGGGCTGGGGCGCGTACGATGTCACCCCTGCACCAAGCACCAAACCGCCCATGTACACACATTGCAATTGCTTCAACCGCCGCTCCCGGCCCACCCTCAGCAATCTGCGCCTCCACTTGCTGCAGCAGCGCTTGCGCCGTGCGCACGCTCCCAGCCGTCGCTGCCTTTACACCATTGCTACCGCCGCCGTCCACCAGCGGCAGCGACTTGAGCGCGGCGGTGAGGTAGGGGTCGGTGCCGCGCAGGGCGGACATGAACAGCGCATCCCCCAGCAGCTCCTGCAGCACCTCCAGGTCCAGGGGCGCAGACTGCATCCTGCGGTGCGTGATCATGTATGCGTTTGGGTAGGCAGGAGGAGGGGGAGAGGATGAGTGCCAGTTTGGTGTGGGGGAGCATGGCAGCATGGCAGTGCGGTGGGAAGGCGCAGGTGGAGTGGGATGTACGGTATACATGCGGAGGGGCGGAGCGGTCAGGCGCAGGCACAAGGGTCGCGGCGTTACACGCGAGTTAGCCTGCGCATGCCGCAAGCCCGCCATCTCCAAGCACCTGCTACGATATCACCGACTCAACCTTACACCGCGCCATACTAGGCTTGATCCGGCTAACGCCCGCGACGACTCCTTTTGACAGTTGGGACCTATTTCGTTGGGCTCGGGGACATGCCCTCCTCCGGCCCCAGCGGCCGGTGTTGGCGCTGGCTTTATCGCTGCTGCCGGCGCAGTCACAATCACAATCCCCCGGCACCCTGCACTTTAGTAGCTTGCGGCATATTTGTTCATGGTTTGTTTTGGGCATGTTTGTTTTGGGTCTCACTCTGGTGTCAGCTCCAGTTTGACGCGGTCCGCGGCGTTGCCGCCCACCGGCACGAACCCGTACTGCGCCATGAAGCGCTGGTTGGTGTAGCCCTCAGGGCCGGCATAGCTGATGGTCACCTGGGGAGGGAGAGGGGGCCCAGGTGTGAACGCGGAAGGACAAAAAGGGCAGAAAGCGGCACAATGATGCCAATGCATTCGATGTCTTGAGGTATGAGCCAATGTCCGGTCTCTGGGCCGCACGCACCTCTTCTCCGGCCACGATGTCTCTCAACGCGTAGAGCTCAAAGTACTCCCCCGCTCCCGCCTGTCATGGAGAGAGCACAGCAAACAATTATGTACACCTGCCACAGCGTGAAGCTGGAGCCTCCAGAACGTCCACGGCTCTCGTTTTGCGCGCCAAACTCCTTTCGCACCCAAATCACGTCCTTGCCCTGCTTACCTCGCCCGAACCGGCGCCGGCCGGAGAGGCCCGGAAATCCGCGTTCGCGACCTGGTTGGAGGGAGGCGCCGGAGTGGCCGCACCACCAGAAGCACCAGAGGGCCCTGGCGGCACCGCCTGCGGTGCGTCGGCGTGGTTAGCTAGATCCAGGAAGGGCACGAAGGCGAAGGCGTCGGGTCCCGCCCTGGCAAGGGGGCAGACGGACAGGTTGGGGGTTCCAGTGATGAGTGACGATCTGGTGCGAAGCGGCGGACAGACAAGGCGTAGGCTTTCTGAGTTTTGGGCTGCAGGCTCGCGTTTGGATTGAGGCTCATGCAATTCAAGGCAAGGCCCGGGTTGATACGCCCTGGAAATGACCAACATAACAACCCACCTGAAGGCTCGGCTGCGCACACATGCGAAAGCCCACTGGAACCAGCTCGGCACGTCTGCGCGCATCCAGTATCCACCACAGATTGACGATGCGAGGCAAGCCATGACGTTGGGAGACAACAGAATGGATCCAGCTGACCTGGCCGAGTGTGGCCGCTGCACAACTCATCATCACCATACCCCCCCGCGATTGTTTCCACTGCCGTCACCTCGCACATCCCAACATGCCCTCCCCTCCCCTGTTATCAGCCACCAGTTCGGTATGCCCTCACCCGGCGCCAGCGGCTCCATGAGCTCCGGGAACAGCCCCATCAGCCGGTCCTGTGGTGATAGGGACACAGCGAAGCAAATCCTGTGCCATTAGGATTGCCACGGATCCCTCGATGACTCCTTGCTAGCAGTATGCATTTTCGCCGACAGCATCCCCAGCGCCCCGTGTTCTGTGCCTCACCTGCTGCGCCTCCGCTGCCGTGGCAATGTCCCGATGCTGCAGTCAGGCGGAGCCAGTCGGTCAAAGGCGTAGAATCCTTCAGACTGCTCTCGAATACCCATCACCTGAGGCAGTTACCCCACGTTCCCCCGACCCCTTGTGACTCTCGCAATCCCGTAGCCGTGCACATCGTCCGCGATGCCCCCGTAGACGCCCCACCACAAACACCCCCCGCCCCGCCCTAGGCACCTGCAGCTGCGCCAGCCGCTGCGGTTCCCAGCACATGGGCAGCGTCAGGCGCTCGGGCGCCGGCAGCAGCACGTCACAGTAGCGCGCCCAGAACTCCCCGCCGTCGCCTGATGGCCAGCAGGGGCAATCGGCAGCAGGTTAAGTCGGGTGGACAGGCGGCAATAGGGCTAGGCTGGCTGGCGTTGCCGGCAAACGCGCCTTTTCCTCCGACTCCACGTCCCCGCACACCCCAGGTCTCTCACCCGCTAGGCCGTCAACGAGTGCCAGAGCTTGAAGGATGTCCCTGTGTGTACCGGTATAGTGCAGGCGTCATTAAGGCAGGTGCTGGCGTTTGAGCTCGGGCAGCGCCGTACGGCCCTACAGCCTCTGTTGGCCCTGCAGCCCACATTGAGTGTGAGCTCGCTGTGCCAATGATTTGCCCACCACTCCGTCTACGCCACGGCTCACCGCATGCAAGCACTCACCAGGGCAACGGGTCAATGCTCGATGACGCACCGCCGCGGAGCCTGTGAGTGGACAGGAGGTTTCGTGGGCGGGACAGGCCCACACAGGGCAGTTGGTGGCTCATCCGCCGAACGCAGCTTATGTCCATCTACGTATACGAAGCCATTGGCACTAAGAGACAATCTCCGGCTGCCGCCTGCCACCTGGCATGGCGTAGGCAAGGCATTCCGTCCAGCCGCACACCCCCTTCACCGCCTGTGTACCTGGGCCAGCGGGCAGGCGGCATGGAAAGGCCCCGGTCATAGTCCAACACGATGGCAGCGGAGCGCGGCACACGCTGCGATTGATGAAGATGCCATTGCACGTATACTGATTGAGAGATAGGACACGAGAGCCGCATGCTCATATAGCATCGGGATACGCCGGGCAAGCCGCCAACGGGTGCACGGACCTGTCTGCTAGCGGGCCGACAGGCGGTTATGTGGTCAATGTCGAGGCCGGCCCCAGCCTACACACTGTGACGCAAAGGATCTTACGGCCATCTCACCATGAGTACCTCATTCTTGGCGTGAGGCCGGGTGGCAGCTAACCCCAGCCCCGCTGACACGCCATCCGTTTGCCGCAAGTCAAGCGACGTTTCTACCCGCGCCGCTTCCGCAAGGCTCCTGTACGTGTCGCGCGCTGCTTGTAGCTCCTCTGTATCAGGTCACACGAAGAGCACGGGTGTATGATATGGCAGGTGCCGAGGTCGTGGCCGGGCGTGTTCGTGCTCAACCGCGCCAGGGATATCATGGAGGAGCGGCGGGCCGCTCACCAGTTTGCCCAGCCTACCGCTCATGCCCCAGCGAATACCGCGCCTCCCTTCCAACACGTATGCACCTGCTAGTGAATGGGGTGTTTGCGCCGCGGCGCGGCACACCGGCCGGCGTCGCGCACGCGCATGCTGCAGAGCTGGCCGATTCTCTCGGCAAGACACCGTTTTGAGCATGGTGCTGCAGGGACAAATGGCATTAAGAATGTATGTTAAATAAGTTGAAGGCTCAATACCCAGAGCCCTCGGTGCAAGAGGTGCGGGATGGTGCGGGATGCACTGCTTTCAAGTCGATTTTGTGGGTCTGCGACTGGTTTCGTAGTGGTGATACGAATAATAGTATTGTATGTCCTTACACGATATGCGATGTGCTGAACTGTTGTTAGCGCACCCGCCTCTTTATACGGTTGTGGCCCGCGTTTCGTCCCAGCAGACCCAGTACATAATAATGAGAGCAAGCTACTGATAAGCTGCACTGTTCGTTTGGGAAGGAAACCAGCAAGGGGGGAAACAGCGAAGATGCGCTCGCTGCTTGAGGCGGTGGACGCGTCGACAGTAGCACAAGGTGGGTATATGGATTTTGACTGGACATGGTAAACTTGCCGCTCGCGCAAGGACAATGACCGTATGTGATAGCCGGGGCTCGGCTGGGTTGACCGCTCAGGAGCCAGGTGCTGGATGGATAATGTGCTGGGAATTATGTTTTCGCAGGTGCCTTTTCTGGCCCGCCTTCGGTAGTCGTTGGGCTGCTGTGCGCAGCGGTGATTCTGTCTGCAGTGCTGTTCCAGTGCTTCGGGGGCTCAAAAAAGACAGACGAGGAAAAGGGTCAACCAGCACCGGTGAATGGACAACGCCTGCCAGTCGCGCAACCCAACGGTACAGGTCCCCCAGTGACTGTCACCAAACGGGACCCCAGCAGCACGCAAGTTGGCGGGGGTGCAGACACAGCGGCATACTCTTCAACGACTACGGATGGTCCCATGCCATCAGCTAGGCCAGGCCAGCCCGCAAATCCTGTATCGCTGGGAACCCATCAGCAGCCTGCATCCGCGCAGCCGGCAAACGAGGGCACTGCGAAGGCTGCTCCAGGGCCATCATATGAGTCGGATGATGAAGATGGGCAGCGGGGAACAGTGCAGGAGCGCTTAGGAGAGGTCACTCGGTCGGTAAAGGGACACGCAAACGCGGCGGGGGCTGGTGCACTGGATGATGCCGCACAGCATCAGGTAGAGGGGGCGGCCCAGCGGCTCCCCGAGGAGCGAGGTGGAGAGCCACAAGTGCAGGTGGGGCTGTGGTGTGCTGGGGCCCGAGGCACGTGGGTTGACGTGCGGTTTTGTGTGTTGCGGCACGCCGACTGTACGGCAGGCACTTTCCGGACGGTCTTTGCTGCTGTTGCTTACTTGCGCAGGCTAGCACGGTGCCCCCTGACCAAGACACAGCTGCTGCATTGACTCCTATGCCAGCGGCCGCGCCAGCGGCCGCGACGGCTAGCGAAGCCGTGTCAGCAGCCGCGTCAGCTGCTGCCGCGGCCGCACATGCACCTACAACGCTGCCGCCACCAGCAGCGGACGGGGTACCGGCTGCAGGACCGGGCAATGCCACGGCGGCTGCCGCGGCATCTGGCACGCCGCAGGCGAAGCCAAGCGGCCAGACACCAACGGAGGGTGCGCCAGCCGGCGGGGCGGCGGCGCCTCCTGCGGAGGGCGCAGCCGCAGCCCCTGCCGGGGCGGAAGGCAAACCGGGCATGCCCGTCCTTACGGGCGAGCCCATTGAAGTTGACCTAGACATCGACCTCACAAAGGGTGATTTGAAGGTGGACTACAGCACGCGCGGGCTGCTCGGACAAGGCGGCTTCGCGGCCGTCTACAAGGGTCGCTACAAGTGAGGCTACGCGGAATCCACATGGCTTGGGAAGGGGCCAGCCGCGTTCATCTATTCCGGGCACGCCTGTCATTGCGTTTACGGAATGAGCTGAACCGGCTTCCACGATCACGCTCGCGTGGCTGTGTTGCGCACAGGGGCCAGCGCGTCGCGGTGAAGATGATTAAGAAGACGGCGGGCTCCAGTCTGGCTGACCTGCAGGAGGACATGAACGCGCTCATGCACGAGTTGCATATCCTGCGACAGGTGGGGCGGTGCTCAGGAGCTGGGGGCAGGACTGCAGTGAGCGTGAATGGAGCCCGTTCTGCTGCGCCGCGTTTGAGTGGAGGCAGACTCATATCGCAGCGGTTTGCTACTGACACGCGTGTTGCCCCGTGCCCCGGCGCGGTGTCTGGCCCGAACAGGTCCAGCATCCCAATGTGGTGACATTGTACGGCGGCTGCCTCAAGCCGCCGCACATCTTCCTGGTAGAGGAGCGTATGGAGGTGAGGGACGGGGCACCGGACGGCCCGCGCAATATTAAATATGGGCCGGCAGCAAGGACGGCTGATCCGACGGGGAGGATGCATGCTTACGAGCGTGTGCTGAGGAGACCTGTGCCGCGACTGCCTGGTCATGGCTGCAGGGGACTCTGGACTTTTACGTGCATCAGGTCCGTAAGAACGACGCGCTGAGCGTGCGCGAGGTGGTGTACTTCGCGCTGGACATTGCGTGCGGCCTGTCGTACCTGCACCCCCGGATTGTGCACCGCGACCTCAAGGTGCGTACCCTTGCGGCATTCGACGTGGTGTGTGGCGCCCTGTTGCCTTGTCCTGTTGCACCATGCATGCTCACTCATGAACCGCCCTCGTATACTGCCGGCCGCCTCCACCCCTGCAGCCCGCCAACGTGCTGCTGAGCCGCGAGGGGCGGTGCAAGATCTCGGACTTTGGCCTAGCCAGGTGCGGGGGAATGCGCGCCTAGTGTCTATGTGGTATTCGTGCATTCCAACATATGCGGTATTCGACCTCGATGTATAGCTCTAAAGCTGTATTTGCGTGTGCCAATCCCTGCTTGCTAACCTGTAACTTTTTAGGACCAAGATCAAGGAGTACTTGAGCACCAAGAACCTAGACGCGGGCACCACTGCCTACATTGCGCCCGAGTGCTTTATGTCCATGGACAACCCTGACATGCACGACCTGCGCCGCTCCGTCACGGACCGCACCGACATCTACGCGCTCGGTAGGTCTCGAATCCGGCCAATCGAGGGCCCTGCACAGCGTGCCTGCTCGCATTGGTTCCTGGATGAACGAAGGAGTGGCTTCTGTCCACTTCTGAAGTACCGCATTGCTGACCGTTTCACCCGCCGGTTTCAACCCTGGATCGCTGCACCTACAGGCGTGATCCTTTGGTGCGTCTGCAAACCTTGGGTTTGGCTCAGGCTGCCAGGCCGCACAGCGGCCGGGCTACCCATAAAACGTTAGGCCGTGCTAGACTTCCAACGTTTAATGTGCCAAGATGGTGTTGGACAAACGTCCTCGGGGTTGGGTCATACGCTTGCCGCGAATGCGTTGACGGAGGACATTCACGCTGTAGTGACCCCTGCCATGCACCGGGCATCTCCGTTGGCGAGTGCTCATCCACACGCACTCTTCATGTCGCGCTCTGCAGGGAGATGTGCGCGGGCAAGCGGCCATGGCAGGGGCTGAAGCCGCTGCTGGTGGCATACCAGGTCGCGTATCGTAGCCTGCGGCCGCCTGTGTTTGAGCTGGGCCCGCGCTGCCCTGCCAAGCTGCGGCAGCTGATCGAGGACTGCTGGTGCCAGGAGCCCAAGCGGCGGCCCAGTAGCCAGCAGGTGGTGGACCGCCTGCTGGACATCCTCAACGACCTGCCGCCGGAGCAGGTGAGCGCGGCGGCGTGGCCTGGTGTGGGATGGAATGGACTTTGGGAAGAGAGTTCATGTCAGTACGGGCAGACGGGTAGCTGCGCTGGTTTGGGGGCAGGGCTGGCTCTGGGACCGCACGTAAGCTTGCGAGGTGTGTGATGAGATAGATGCATGTACGTGTGGCGCAAGGACGCAGCAGTACAGGTGACCAACAGACAGACGCAAAGTGCAAAGCTGTACTCATGCAAACGTTAGATGCATGCCCACCTTCTTTGCATGACGGCTGCTGGCTGCTGTCCGCCCTCGGCTATGCTTGCACTGCAGGATTATGTGTACCCTTCGCAGGCAGGCGCTGCAGGGCCCGCGGCTCCGGCACCACAGCAGCAGCCTGCACCCGCACCAGCAGCTGTGCAGGTCGCGCAGCAGGTGGTCTCACCACAAGACGTGGTGTTGCGCCAGTAAACCATTGAGGACGCGCTATCTTGGAACTACAGCCGTGGGGCTACATACAAAGGGGCCAATACATAATTGCGTGGGCCTCGCACCGTGAAGGGTGGTGAGAGTCGGCGATCATCAGCACGGGCTTTCCGCGGCCGGTCTCAAGCGGCTCGCCTCAAGTGCGGATACGGTAACTATCAACGTACCATCACTGATAAGCAATCAAGACATGCAAGGAGTCTTCGCATTTTGGCACTCGATGTGCATTGCAGTGCATTGGGCGCGTGGGGACAAAGGTCATCGTATGTAGGGTACCTTATAGAGATCTCGGGGAAATGTGGGGAATTGGGTTATGTTGGTTGACAAGACGGGCATGCAAACGCACGTGGAGTGATTTGATGCGCAGCTTGTATTGGAATGAATTATGCACATGCACTTTCCCTGCGGTTGTGCAGCGGGTCACGACGTGCGCGCTGGGAGTGGGAACGGCCAGCACACGGGGTCGCACAACCGGGTCCGCTTCTCGTGGACGAGCTAGCTGGGTACGTCCTCAGGTCCGACTGATGTGGGGCTGGGTGCCTGAGGCAGGACCGTGCTATGGACTAGGAGGCCATTGTTGCGCTGTGGGATTATGTCCCGGCATTTCGTTGACGTGTGCGAGCGTGCGTGCGTGTGCGACGCCACAGAAGGTGCGCAGTTGAGCGCTTAGCGTATTAGCTACAGGGCGGCGTGCTTACAGCCTATGTTCGTGCTAAAATGCGGTTGACAGAAAAGTGCCAAATTTCCGGGTGGACAGGCGCAGAGTCGGGAGATGCGGACGGCAAGGCGCTACTTGTGAAGATATCTGCAAGGCATAAGGCATGGTCGGACGGAAACGTATCGGGACAGCTGCGAACGGCTGCGACGGAGCAACAGCGCTGGGGATTCAGTCCCTCTGGGGGGGCTGGCCCAGGACATGCAGCATTGCGCCGAGTTGCTGGAAGCGTTTGGAAGCATCATGGGGACACAGGCTCGAATGCAAGGCAGGAGCGGTGAAAAGGCACACAATGTGACCGAATGCGAGGTTACAAGCATGGACGCTCTCCTGCTTTCAACAAGGAGGTGGCCTCTCCTGCTTTCAAAAATGGCTGCTGTCCTGGACAGCGCAATCATGAAGCGGAGCTGCCCCACAGGGCTGCCGCCCGCAATCACCTTATGGTATGTGCCTCGTGCCGGCAACAACATTAGCTCTTACTTCAATTGCTAGAACTCTTGAAATATCGGAAGGGTGAACAGGCGGTCTTGCGCGCTCCGAGCCTGCAGAGCCTGAAGGACAGCAGTTAGGCAGGTTAGGCTGGCATGGGAGTGAAGGGGCGAAGGCATGGTCTGGACATGAGTCGATGAGAGCCAAGGCGCACAGTGAATTCAGCTGATGGTCTTGAGTTGCATAGTGCATTTGCTATGTCGCAGCTGCTCAAATTCTGAACATGTTACTGTATACATCAAACCCGAGCGCTGCTCCGTCGACAGTCAACGACAGATTTTCCATGCACATCCCCCTTACGTCGCTACTCATAACAAGTTTATGCATAGCATAGGGTCTTGCATAAATGTAAAAGATGGCAGATGCTAGGGAGCTGCTTGCGTTGTGGGACCGGAATGTGGGTGCTCTCTTGGAAATTCCGCCAGGACAAGCGCTTTCAGGACGAGCGCTTTCGGCACACGACATTGTAAGCTCGATGTGCCAGTGGCTCGGGGCAATCACACACAGCGGCTTGTGAGTGCGAAGCGGTTCTGGGCTTGCACACGACGCACACCGGTTTTGGGTTGCTGCAGGCTCCTGCAGCCCCAATAGTACTGGACGCCGCCGGGCCGCCCGTCTACGCCAGGCGCATGTACAAGCTGGTCGCACTGGACACAGACGGCGTGCCCACGTCCATTTATGATGGTGTCACGAAGTATCACGCTGGCGTCACGGTCTACAACGATGCGTTGCCGGACCATTGTGGTGCGTCAGTTCGGAGGGGGGCAGCGGCTTGGCCCTGACCCCCCTCCTTGGCCTGGGCACGGCCTGGACTTCTACCCACACCTCCTACACTGCTGCACCTCACGGTCTGTAATTCCCGCCGCAACAATCCGCCGCCCCCCGGCAACCCGCCGTCTCAAAGGTGGCTTGTACGTGTATCCGTCGTATGAGGAGTGCTTACGGGCCGGCGCGCGGGGCTTCCCGCGCGCATCACGTCTGGCACATGCGCCTCGCGCCATAGCGGTTGTCTTGGCTTGGTGAGGTGGTGCAAGGGGCAGTAGCTTGAGGCTCGGTGTGCAACAACAAAGTGCCAAAGTGTGCATGTCGCCATTCACTTCGTCCGCGACGTGTGAGTGTTTGGCTTTGACAACAAGTCCACAGGCGTCCCCCCCGTGTGCGGCTCTCCTCTCCGCCCAGGAATCACGACAAGTCCCGGTTGCCGGTCTCTTATGGTGCTAAAAAGGCTTACAGGTAGGGGTTGGAGTCACACGTATCCATCATAATCAAGGTAAACCCGTACCTCTAGCGCTGGTTTGTCATGCGTGAGCAGGGCCAGCTGGGCTCAACAGCTCGCGTTAGTTGCATGCCTACTGCACCGTACCCCTGCATTTAAAGCCATGCTACTTCCAAACTGCCAGCCCGCGCCGCTCACATTCACACCAGCACGCATTTCTCTCACACCTGCGTCGTCTTTCCCCTTGTGCCTTTCCACCACCCGCAGCTACCTGCACTTGGTGGACCTGTTGCCGCTGCCTCCCACCTGGTTCGTCACGTCCGGCGTCGCCGCAGCTGACACCGAGGCAGGATCCTGGAGTGCACACGGCACGGCGGCTGCGGCAGGCGCCAGCCCGCGGCCCCGGCGGCCCATCACGCTGCGGCCCCAGTCGGGGACGCCAGAGTCACTTGCCAAGTAAGGATACGGCATAAGTGTCCTCCCCTGGGCAGACCTGCCAGACTGCTTATCTGCAGCTCCACGGGTCTGGTCGTCTCTGAATGAGCTTTGCGCTTGATATGTTGCATGCACGCAAGCGTGGCGTGTAGTCCTGTGCACCGCCTGGCCCCAGCTACACGCGCCGCCTCGCCCGTGTGCTTGCGCGCTCGGGTGACCCTACAAACCTCGCAAGCATTCACACGCATGCGTGTTCCGGTGCCGGCACATGTGTAGGGCCCAGGCCAACACCATACGTCTGGAGCTGGAGGTGGCGGAAATGGAGCAGCAGCTGAACATGGCTCGCAGCGTGCTGTCGTGAGGGCAGAGGGGGACGGGCGCGGCCTCGCGATGCAGAAGAGCTGCTTTACGTTGTTTGGCCTGGGGGCGTTGCCAGCCGATACAGTTTGAGCGCTCTGCTACTAGCGGACTGGTGCGTCAACCAGCGGGTCGTGCAGAACATGCTGGCGTTCGAGACTCCAGTGTGTGGGCCTGCCTGCGGGCTGCAGCAGGCAGCACGGGCACGTTGCATGAGCGGGAAGAGCTAGTGGGCGCCAATGTGTCTAATAACGGCACACTGGTGCTGGCAGCGTTGTGGTGTGGACGTGGTAGCGGTGCTGGGCCGGTGGGCCCAATGGTGACAGCGGCTGCCGTGCGGGGTCAAGCGGCGACCTGCTCTCGGGTGCGCGGAGCGGAGAGAGCAGGGTGCAGCAGGCCAATGTCTGGATAGGGACTGAGGCCTTAGGGACTGGACCTGGATGAGCTGTGACCGTCTGTGACTGGCTGTACGCTACCGTACTTTCAAGACTTCGAGTGGCCATTAGACCGGCGCGGCGGCGCCCAGGGAGACACACCTGGCTGGCCTCCCCTGGCCTGCATCATCATATCGGAGTTCGAACCAGGGGAACCAAGAGGGGAACCCCTAGCTCGAACGGCGGTTGGGGTCCGGGAAGACGCCGCTGGGAAGACTACGCCAACCTCCGGCGGAGAGGCGTCTGGCGGTCTGGGGCAGGTCACCGCCGGGGTAGGTGAGCCGAGCAGGGCCCAAAATGGATTCGCTGGCCCCTCCTTTAACAGCGCGCTTGGTCGGGAGCAATCAGACTGTAGACCGGCAAGGGCCACGCAGGGTCGCAGTCAGGTTTCGGGATGGGGCGCGACGAGGTTCAATCCCCGCCGAGTCAGCCGCGTCCAACACAGCCGGAACGCTTCACCTTAAACTCGTAGATTGTGCCAACGGGCGGGCCCGCGCAGCAAACACTAGTTGCTGGTTAAGCGCAGCGTGGGCCCTGACACTCGGCAGATTTCCTTCTTCGACTTATTCGACGCCCGCTAACGTTTCTAAATATTTACTCACTTTCTTAAGCAGCAAGAATGGGTGCGGAAGGGATGACGTGCTCAACGCAGCGACAGGTTGGGGTTTTGCTGCTGGCTGCGCTTGCCTGTTGTCTAGGCAGCGCCAGGGCAGATGTCTACATTATGGTGAGGCACTGGCAGCAAACGGGGATCCCTGGACCGTGAGGGCGCGCGGCATGAAACGCCGGGAACGAACCTGGGGACCTTTCTAGGTGCCGGTTCGCAGCCACTGCACGCCGGCCATGTTGTACGTCATACTTGGATAGCGGCGCTAAGAGGCCGTCCGTTTCTGGACTCGCCGCACGCCAACTCTGGCCACACAGACGCCCAGCTACGCGTTGGACCCCCTGCCCGACATTCCTGCGGACTTCGGCCCCGATATCCCAGATGAGGGGATTGACGGGTTCTTAAGGGTAGGCAGGGTCTCTTCTGTGCGACAGGAATGATTGTAGGGGGCTCGTTGGTATGACGTTACAGTACTGCCCGCACGTAGCTCAACTAACGGGTGCCCACACTGTGCCATCTGCTGCCGCACACTGTCACACACTGCATCACACCGTACATCGCCTGAAACCTAGAGCATTGAAGGGCTCATTGCCGCCGCCGTACTTGCGTACTTCCGCCGGTCTGGGCTGCACATTTTATATCACATCCACGACCTGTCGCCGTGCTGCAGTCCGCGGACCCCGAGGATGCGTGCACGCCGCTGACGTTTGAGGACTTCGACACGCCGTGGATTGCCCTGATTGCGCGGCAGCAGCAACCGCACGCGACCAACTGTACCTTTGACGTCAAGGTGGGGACAGCGCCACAGCGGCACTAGGGCTGGCTCAGGGCTTGGGGAGAAGTTGTGTGGGGTGTGGCACAAAGGTGCACAGCAGTGCCGGGTTTGTGGCCCTACAGTAGTCGTGGCAGGTGAAGCACCGCGTCCTTGTTGACTGTGTGGCGAATGCAGGTGATGAACGCTCAGGCGGCGGGCGCGCTTGCTGCCATTGTGTACGATGACGTGTACGAGAGCCTCATCATCATGTCCAAGCCCAAGGGTAAGTCCGTCGCATGCTAGCTTGGAACATAACGAGTGAGATACTGCATGTCTCTAGGTTTCAAGACCTACAGTCTTCAGTCAGGGCAGCTTTGCGTGCGCTTAAGTGCCATGTAACGTGTATGTGGCTCTCCCCGCTCGCTCTGCGACCCTTCCCCCGCCAGGCCACCCGGACCCGCTGATCCCGGCGGTGTTTGTGTCCCAGAAGGCCGGCATCATCATGCGCAAGCTCATGACGTTGGACGTCATCCGCGTGCGCATCACGCCGGTGGGTGCGCCAGTCCGCATGCAGCAAGCGGGCGTCGCTCCAGAGGGGATGCGTCCGTGCCGTGCCGTGTTGCTCGCATACACACACACAGACACAGAATGGTTTCGGGCCCCTCTCCTTCTGCTTTTCTGACACACATAATCACGCACCAGTAGGCCGAATAGATATCGCAGATGCGCACTCACCATGCCTGCGCATGCGTGTGCGCGTGTGCCAACCTGCCCTCGCTCTATTCCACTCCCACTCGCACCCCACCGCACCCCTCACCCCCAAGTTTGGTTGGGTTAGCTTGGGCTGGTGTTCACAATCCCCCCCTACCCCGCCGCGCCTCACTCGACCCCTCTGCGCCCGCAGCTGAGCAACGTGGCCTGGCTGTCCATGCTCATGAGCGCCTTCCTGGGGTTGCTGGCGCTGGGGGTCGTGCTGGCCACGTTCTACGTCATGCGCTCATGGAGCATGTGGATCACGGTGGGCCGTGGGCCGGCGCCGGGGCTGGAGCGGGGTCCGGGGTGGGGGCTGGGGCCGGCGCTGGGAGCCAGGGCCGAAGCTGGGTTACAGCAGGTGACGGGAGGATCGGAATCGGGCTTGGAGGGATGCAGGCGGCGGACTGCGGGCGGCTTGCCTTTCCAACTGTTGCTCCAACCCTGGTGCGGGTCCACAGGGTATGCATCATCGGGGTATGGCCACCAACGGCGTGCCGGCCGGCCCCGGCGGCCAGCACCCAGGCGCCGCGCCGCGGCCGCCTCAGCAGCAGGACCACGGGCTGCCGCCGGACGCGCTGCGGCAGCTGCCCGTCATCGTGTACGAGCCGCCAGGTGCGCGGGCTCTCCGCCTGTGCGGGCGCATGGTGTCCTTGGGGGAGTGGTTCTGGCAGAGTGTGCGTACACCTGCCGGCTACCACGCCGCCTGCCCGCATCAGGGCCTGCTCCTGCTTTTGCGCCGATGCCGGAGCGTTTGCCCAGCTGCCGGACGCGTGCGCTGCCCGCCGCCTCTGCCTGCGCCCTCGCAGCCTCCAAGGCGCGCACCTCGGCGACCCCCTCGGGCGAGCCCAGCCTCGCGGCCTCGCGCTCCGCCTCGCTGCGTCCCAGCGGCTGCTGGGGCCCGGGTGGCGCCCTCGAGGAGGAGGAGGACGAGCTGGAGGAGCAGGTGCAGGCGCAGGCGCGAGACGGTGTGAGGGCTGCGTTGATGGGCTCGGCGGCCGAGGCGCGGGCTGCGCGGCGGGGCAGGGACCTGGAGCAGGGCTGCGGGGAGGGAGCTGGCGCCTGCTGGGAGGAAGAGCAGGAGGTCATGGAGCAGGAGCAGGAAGAAGAGGAGGACCGGGCCTCTCGCAGTAGCAGCGACAGCGGTCAATGCGGCGCGTTGGCAGCGGCGGTCAGCGGCATGCGCACGCCGCGGCCGCCGGGCGCGCACGCGGGCGAGACGAAGCGCACGTGCGCCATCTGCCTTGAGAACTACGAGGAGGGCGAGAAGGTGCGTGTGCATTTGTGTGTGCTCTGATGCTTGCATGCGTCCTGGGCGCTTGACGTGGTCATGCGCTTGCATCAGTCCCGCCTGCATGCGTCAAGCTTTTAAGCCCCGCAATCGCCACTTCGCCATAACAGCGTTCTGGCTTACACCCTCGCGCCTGGTGCGCTGACCCGCTGTGCTCGCGCACCGCCTTTCTCGCGCCCTCGCACAGATCCGCGTGCTGCCCTGCGCGCACCGCTTCCACATGACCTGTGTGGACCAGTGGCTGGGCAACCGCCGCTTCTGCCCCGTGTGCAAGCATGACGCCTCGCTGCCGCTGCCGCAGTCGCAGCTGCCCGCCGGCGCGGCAGGCAGCAGCAGCGCCAACGGCGCCGGTGGGCAGCGCGGCGGCGCCGGTGGCGGTCAGGTGCTGAACGGCTGGACGCTGCTGATGCAGGGCTTCATGGAGCTCATGCGCCCGCCCCGGTAAGAGCTGAGGGCCGTGAGGGAGGGCCAGGCATGGCTTGGCCAGCTGCGGTGGAGCGCACGGGACACAAGGCCTTGGCGCGATGTGGCTTGGTGTCTGCCCCGATGATGCAGCTGACCGCCCGTCACCTGCCTGCCCACGCTTTGTGTCGCGCAGGTTCCCCGTGCGCATCCTGCAGCAGGTGGAAGCCGTGCAGGCGCAAGCACAGCGCCAGGCCTCAGGCGCGCCGGCGGGTGGAGGCCAGCCCCAGCCGCCGCCGCAGCAACAGCAGCAGCAACGCGGTCGCCGCGGGCGGCAGCAGAGGCGTGACCGCACCGAGCTGCAGGTGGGTGGGTGTATGTGTGATGCAGGCACACTGGGAGGGAAAAATGCGGCTGTTGACGCGTTTGCACAGGTCTCGCCCTTCCACGGCACGCCTTCTGAATTGCTTTCTACGCACAGGAGCCGTTGCTGCTGCGCGGGCACCAAGTCGAGCAGCTGGCCGACATTGAGGCGCCGCGGCCGCAGCCAGCCACATCTGCTGGCGCAGCTGCTGTCGCCACCGCCGCCAGCGGTCAGGGGCCCATCAACATACCCACGCCGCCTGCGGGTGCGGCGGCGCACGGCGGCACTGGGGCTGGCGCTGCAGGGGCCGCGCCGCGCGCTGCGAGCCGTGCCGGCCCAGCGGCGCGTGTGCGGGCTGTGCTAGCGGGGCTGTTGGGCCAGACTGCACAGGCGGAGCCGGCAGTGCCTGGCGCAGCGCCGCAGCCGCAATTCCCTTCGACACTGTGATAGGCACAAAGGCTGTTGCGGCGCTGGCGTTGACATGTCCCCATGCTTGACCGCGTCCTCAAACACCCCCTGCATAGGCGGAGGAATGTGTATAGTGCATTTTGCTACACGTTTGCAGGCTTTCTGTTCTCCTGTGTGTCTGTGTCTTCATTCTGTACAGTAGGGACAAAGACGGTTTGGAGACGGCTGGATTTCCAGGCCGACTACGTCTGCCCTGGGGCTGCCTTGAAGGACGTCAGCGCTAGAACGCGCGCTGACTATATCTCAGATCCATCAATCGTGTGCAGCCGCGGTTTGCGGGAAAGCGATCTGCTGTGGACTTGGATGCAGGCTGTTGTGTTTAGGGGCATCACGTATTCGTAGGTATTCGGGAAGGGTCATTGTCGCCTGTTGTCGCAGCCGCAGGGGGAGTAGTGGACGGCGATGGAATTGTTGTCTCGGCGGGCTCCAGTGTGTGGTGTCTGAAGTATTGCAATTGTTGCGTGGTAGACGACCGATAGATGACTGTCGTATGTGTTCCGGTGACAAGCGCCTGCTGGATTCGCCGTGGTTGACGGAACAGACGAATCCAATGGTGCAGTGCGGTGCGCTGGGTTGCCCAAATTGCACCCGTGCTGTCCTTCGCGTGTATCGTGTTTGCATGAGCCAAACACCGCCGCAACTAGCCTCGCAACACACCCGCTACGCATAGAACGTTAGTACGCAATCATACGTCAACGAAATCAACTACTCCGTCCGCATCGCACTGCATTTGGCGCCATTACCTACGTGTTAACTCGTTACAGTAGAATGCCGGGTACAGTTATGGATGCGGATGTTACAGAGGGGACAGTCCCAGCTCCCGAAGACGCCGAGCCATCACATGCTATCAGGGCCCAACCCCGACTTTGCTGCAAACCCTCCCGCGGGCAAAGTCCGTGTGACTCCGCGCACAGTGAGTCCTAGCCAAGCCTCAACCCGCCAGAGCCCCACCGCTGTGCCTCAACGCCACAAGCCTAGGCACAGGAGTGCCGGGAAACGTCTAGGCCGCAGGACACACGCACAGCGCACGCACTAACCAGGGCGCAAGCGTCCAGGTACTAGAACGGTCGCCCACACGTGCATCCTGCCCACACACATAGCCACCAACCACGCACAACCTCTCACGGCGAGGGGGGCGGGGAATCAGCGTCATACGGCAAGCGCAAAACCATGCCGTCACCAACAGCCCGAGATATGAAGGGATGCGCAAACGGCACAGCGTCCCAACCCTTTGGCCTGATACCCAAAGTCACAAACGTCTGGAGACGACCCCAGAAGTCAGCTACGACGGCAAGTCCAATG
This sequence comes from Chlamydomonas reinhardtii, assembly GCF_000002595.2. Lineage (NCBI taxonomy): Eukaryota > Viridiplantae > Chlorophyta > Chlorophyceae > Chlamydomonadales > Chlamydomonadaceae > Chlamydomonas > Chlamydomonas reinhardtii. Next base: position 7,114,185 of record NC_057019.1, read on the forward strand.
CTCAGCACCCGGGCCGACGGCAGCTTCGCTCGCGCCGCCAACCCGGCCATAACCACACGCTGCCGACCAAAGTCCAGGGCAGACATAGCAGCGAGACACACCACATCCCACACAGGTGGCGCAAGCCCCGCAGGCGGGCGCACTAACCACAACTCCTCACGAGAGAAGGCACTTAGAGCCTCCTCCGGCAGGAAACCCATAGCCATCCCCATACTTTCCCGCAGTGACAGCGCAACAGTGCAGTCCCAAAACCAATGACGCCGGTCCCCATCCTGCATGTCCACCCCACACGCCCAACACGGGTCAACAGTAACGCCTCGCGCCCGCTCGCTAGCATGCCGTGGAAACGCCCAGCAAGCGTTGGCGGCCACACGCCACAGTGCTTCCTTATGATGATTCTCCCATTTCAGCGACCACAAGCGGGCCAAGGTGCACACGAAGGCCCCCGCCGCCAGGGCAGCCCCCACCCCCGACACACCCGCATCGCACACATACTGCAAATGCTTAGCCTTCAGGGCGGCTAACTGTGGAGCCATTTGTAGCACGGTCCCCGCCTTCACCGTGTAGGCAGTGAGCAGGATGGGCGGCCCCCCGCACTGCAACCATCCAAGTCCCCGCACCACCCGTTGCACCGACTCCGCCGTAGCACTCACGACGTCGGCCACCGGGAGCGGCAGCGCGGCGGCAGGCCCCCGAGCCAGCTGGGCCGCACGCGCGGCGGCAGCCCAGCCAGCGGGAAGAAGGGCCACCGCCGCCGCAAACCGGTCGGCCGCCTCTTGAGGCGACGCCGGCCCCGGCAGGGGCGACGGCAGGCGTGCCCGCGTGCTCCAGTGCAGCACCCGCCTCCACACAGCAGTCACATACATATCCGCACACGCTTCACCAGACCGGGAGCCCTCCGCCCAAGGGCTTGTCAATGCCTGCCGCAGTTCATTCAGGCCGTCATGCGCTGCAACCAGCTGGCCCACACACGCCAGTCCCGGCAGAGCGAACAAATCCGCGAAAGCCAATTCCCACGTGCGGCCGTCCACACACAGCGCCGGGTTAGCCCACAACGGCACATGACTCACCCACGCGCCCGGCTCGGGCGGCGCCACAAGAGTCACCGCGGGCAATGCAGTCATGGCTTTCAGCAGGCGCGCAAACGGCTTGCCCGCCGGGGTGAGCGGCTTATTCAGCACACGGTCCGCGGCCCCCCGCACCAAGAAACGCAGGGGCGTTGCCGCCGGGTGCACCTGGCGCAGCCACGCCGCCGCGACCCGGGTCCACGGGGGCACGTACGGCAGCAGACCACACACACCCAACACACACCGGACCGCGAGACCGGCTTGCCGCGCTTTCACATGCGGCACCAGCGGCAACAGGCCCGCCCCCCCCACCGCCGGAGGCAGTTGCAGTTATGTGGCCCGCGGGCTAGGCGAATGCGGGATCAGGCGGGATCGTCCGTTACGTTGACACTTGACAGCGGGACGTGGCTGGGCGCATGGCGGGTCGTGCCTGTACGAACCAACCCCGGCTGTGTCCGGGAGATGAGGTAGACTTCTCACCCTCGTTGGTTACACGATCGTTGCGTGCGTTCCTGCCTATAAATACCCTGAGCCCCGCTAAGTACGCTTGCTGCACCCCAAGCAGTGCCGAGTCCCACCAGTGGTGCAAGCACCGTGCGTATGGGTGCTAACCGGTTTTCAGCCTGTGCGGACGGAAAAGGTTCTATCCGGCACCGCGGCGCGCTGTGGCCACTACCAGGCAGGCCCAGACTAGGCTTGAATGAAAAGCGCAGCCAGGCGCGGGGGTCAGAAGCCACGCTCCTCCACGCTCCCTTTGTGGTTGGGGGCTTGCTCCCCGGGCCCGTGCGCGCGCTAGCCATACTGCTAGCAGTGTGCACCTGGCGATTCTCCCCTACAACAACAACCGGTCGTGAAAAACCCGTTGCCTTGATCCGTGGTTGTGGCATGACGCCTATCTCCTGGCTGGCCCACCATAACGGCTAACATACTAACACCAATGGATGCGCAATGTTTTGCGCATGCACAAGCAAGTAAGTTCTACGCGTATAATCGGCCCTCAGCACCATGCTTGTGCTAATATATGTCGTGTCGCAGCAGCAGCGCGAGCGCACCGAATTGCGAATGTGAGAGCGCATCAGTGTAGAAGCTGTCGCACTCTATTGCATACACTAGCTGACAGGTCCTCAATGCCGCCCGTGGAGACAGGGCAGGGACACGCGAGCGCTACGGCAGCGCTGCGATGGGGAACGCAACTTCCGGTCCTATAGCGCTGCGGCGCCCTGCACATATACACTCGTTCGCTGCTACTTGCCATAACATACGCTTGTGCCCAAAGTCAGTCCATCTGGGACGCGCCCGAAGTCAACTCGAGATCGTGTTTAGTCGCTTCTGTCTCTCTTCCCAACACCAGCAACCATGGATCTGGGTGATGTCGTGGTCAAGCCTGTGAAGGATTTTGCCAAGAACAGTGCTCGCCTGGTGAAGCGCTGCACCAAGCCCGATCGGAAAGGTGTGTGGCAGCAGGTTGCACGGTTCCCAGCCCTCTTCACGCCTGTCGAAATGCTTGGAACATAACAAACCGTGTCGGTCACTCCCTTGCAGAGTTCATGAAGGTGTGCTCGCGCACGGCCGTGGGCTTCATCGTCATGGGCTTTATCGGCTTCTTTGTGAAGCTCCTCTTCATTGTGAGTTTCAAACAGCGTAGCTCAGCTCAAGAGTGGGATGGTGGTGGGCAGCAGTCTATGACAGACGCGCAGCGGGGGGAGAGCGTAGGTTGCCCTTGGAGCAGCGGGGTCACTCCCCGCGGCGCGGGACGTGTGAGTACGCGCGTGTGCCACGCCCACGCACTCAGAGGGTTACTTGTTTGCACTAGTGCTGCAAAAGTCCATTCCATGGCAGACGTGATGCCCTGGACTGAATCACGTCTCGCCCCGCCCTAATTGCGCTCTGACCATTCCTTCCTCCCTTCCCCTACCCACGCCCGCAGCCCATCAACCAGGTCATCATGAGCTCCTAAGGACGCAACGCCTGGAGCAGGCCATGATTGGAGCATTATCATTAGACCAGCGACAGCTTGCGGTGAAGCAGCTTGGTGGCTTTCATCTGCCGGTCATTGCCGGTTGTGACTGGTTCACTGAAAGCATGACGTACGACGCGCGTGTACGCTTGCTGATTCTCGAATAGGCGTGAGCGTAGGCAGGAGCAAAATCTATACATCCGCTCGTTAGACACTAGCTAGAACGTGGGGCAGTGACTCCACGGTGACACCTTGACTGCTGACAAGGATGACGAAACACTCGTTACTGTTTGGACGACGTCAGTATTTATGACCCCTCGTATAGACGAGGGATGGGTGCTATGTACTTGCAGCGCCATGAAGCGCAGGAGGTTTTGTTGTGGCTCATGCCACCGGGTTTTGAACGGCTTCTGTAAGGAGTATTTAAGCCGAACACGTGCGGCATGGCCTCGCTGGACGACCTGGGGTGTGCGATGGGACAGTGGTAAGTGAAGTCCCGTAGGGTGCAGCTGATTCCCAAACCTCAGCTGGACGACCTTGGGTGCGATGAGGGCGAAGCCAAAATGGCAACGGCGCGGTTTAAGGGTGCCTCCCCTGCCTCCTCCTGCCTTGACTCAACCGTGTTGTCAAAAGAAAAACGTAGAGGAACAAGCCGAACTGTCTAAACTGATCTGCCAAGCCTGTTGCACCAACTCTCGAGGCCAGCCATCCACATATGTACAAGGCCCGTGGCAAAGGGTGGCAACAGCTACCATCCGGCTGATTGCGCTAGGCCGTCAGCTGCCGACTGCCACAGCGCCTGCCGTACCCGAAGCCTTGAGATTGCTGTATTACAAGCCTGAAGCCAAGTAGCTCATCTGCCTACTGTCTGAACACTGCTATCCTATGTCAGTGCTTACAACCATACACTGCCGTACACACCTAGACCATCTAGTGCACAGTCTGCCCCAGACTGCAGACGTTTACCATCCAAGCTACACTGTGCGCGTCAGGAAACTACCAGCCTGCCAGCACGTCAGCGATGCCTCAATACATTAACTCCGGCGGTTTACCAGCCACGCAATCTTGCCTTGACGTTGCAAATTAAGTGTTGGGGACTTGGGGTCTGGGAATACGCTGCGACTACCACCCGGGTGCCACTCGGGGAAGTCCCTAGGGACTGCGTGAGTCCAAGCCCCTTGATCACTAAAATGGCATCATGTGACATATATAATGGTCCCTGAATGGTCCCGGGGCATAAATTCGAGCGAGAGCCGAAGTCGAAATGCTAAATGTCGCGGTCGCCAGGACCGAACAGAATTTGCCCGACGCTGTCAGGATTTACTCTATTAATGAATCTAAGTCGGCGGCACCTGGTCTAGCCCCAAAACACCGCCTATGCGAGATATGGGCTTCGGTCAATTTCGCGACTTGAGCCCCGACCAACGTGTTTTAGTCCTCTGTCGAGCGCTATTGGCCATTGATGCTGTTCAATATGTACCTACAAAAATGCGGCGTCTAAATCGTGTGGTAGGATTTCCCCCGGGCGACTCCCAGAGCCCTCCGAACGTGCGGGTTTGGCTGGGGAAATGCACCCCCCGGACGCCGTACGACCCTGCAGACCCACTCGGCCTACGTCAACCCCGGCCCAGTCACAACGCCGTGTCAAACATTCCAGGCCGAATAGGTCTGAAGGTGCTACCGGCGCCACCAAGGTGGGCCAGCGTTTGGACTCAGCCAAAACAGGGAGTGGCACCCGGGTGGCGACTACGCCAACCTGCCACTTACCCTGTCCCATCGCATCCAAGCTACACTGTACAGCCTCCCATGCTGGTGCCGGACCCAGATGTGCGACTGGCGCGCTACCACCGCTTGCGGACATCCAGGCTGCCGCCGGGCCGCACCACCGACACTGCGGCAGCGCCCCATTCCGCAGAGACCCCCAGTCCGCCGGCACTCGCAGTGCGGCAGTCCGTGTGCGTGTCGGCAACGGGGTGGCGTCAGCAGCCACCGCCTCCCTTTGACAGCTGAGATTCGCACGGTCGCCTCTTCAGCCGAACGCAGCACATTCTGACATTCCCTGTCCGGTGTATGCGGGTTACGCAGCTCGACTACGCCTTGGGTTTGAGCGCCGGTGGCTTGGTGCCAGCTCCTCCCGTCGACCCCTCCTTCTTGCGTCCCTACATGGCACACAACAGACATAGCATTCCCGCACGGTCAGAGCCTGGAACGTGACGAAGGGCTGGCCAGTGCCCCTGTGTAGCAATGTCCCGCTCCGCTTGCCAACCAGCTGAACGCCGGCCTGGTACTGTGGTAGCGACACGACGGCCCGCACCAGCACAACGTGGTGCGCGATGCAGCATCCGTGTGGCGCAAAGAGCCACAGGCGCGGCCAGCACACGCATCACGACAAGGCACACGCAGCCCGCCGCTTGCTCACCAGTGAGTCCTGGTGTTCCAGTTTGCTGGGCGGCGCCGCCGCCGGCTGCAGCGGCCGCTCGAAGTGCGTCTGCGGCACGTTGGCCTGGTGCACGTAGTCGGGCACCTGTGCGCGTGGGGAGAGAGGAGGGGGGACGTCAGCCGCATAGGTTGACCTCGGCTTGCTGGGTTCAAGTTGCGGCGGTGTCGCACTAAGCGCCTCGCACAGCCCTCACCTTGTAGAGCTGCAGCTTGGGCAGCAGCTCCGGGCACAGCGACAGGTTGATGAGCGTCTGCGGCGCGCAGGGGGTAAGCAGCGTCAGCGTTGAACGTGCTCCGGTGTACCATTGCTGTTTTCGCCGACTACTGGTACGGTGTACATTTGCTGTGCTCGCGGACTACTGGTACTTGTGCTAACCCCGCAACCAGCACGGAACCTGCCCCTCCTCCGCAGCTACCGGTGTTGCTCAGCGCACCTGCCGCGCGTTCCACCGGGCTGCCGAGTTCTTGCCGTCAAGGAGCGGCAGCAGGTGGCGGATGGAGCCCGCGGACGCCAGCGGCACGCGCTGCTCCTCCGCCAGGCTCACCAGCCGCAGCACGGCACTGGCATACGTCTGAGCCTCCGCCATGCCTGCAACGAGGCACGTAGGTGTCAGTGAGAACGGCACGTCGTTGGATCAAGTTTGTAAAGAGCATGATGGCAACGAGGCACGGCCGTTTGTGTGGGTAAGGACTGATTGAGATGGCTGCGCGTTAGCGCTTACCGGGCTCCATCTTTGCCTTTTTCCCCTTCTTCTTGCTCTTCTTCTTGCCCTTCTTCTTGTCGTCCGCGGCGGGTGCTGGGTCTGCCTTGACGGCCTGCGGGGCAGAGGAGACCACGCCGTTCAGAACACGGGTGCCGATAGCAGAGCCCATCCCGCCGTGTGAGTGTCCCCAGTCCCGCCACCGGGCTTCTGCTGCTTCAGGGCGGCCTCCTCAGTCCTCACCTCCAGGTCCGGCAGTGGCCCCTCTGGCCCCACGCACAGCCCCACCAGGGAGCGCAGCACGCCGTCCATGGCCGCCACCTTCCGCGCCCGGCCCACTACCTGCAGCAGGACAGGGGCAGCAGCGCCAGTGGCGGTAACAGGAACAGCAACAGCCGTCAGCGCCTTGGCGCACTGTGCAGGCGTAGTCACACCACATACGGCGCCGCCACTACGATCCGATCCGATGGGCCCACTCAACGGCGTAGCGTATGCAGCCTAACCTCGACCACAGGTGTTGTAATGTAATACCAAACCCCGACTGACGCCCATCACCCGCACACACCGTATGCGCACACCTGCCTTACACTGACACCCACCCACAACCTTCACATGTCCCATTCCTGTCGATCTCAGCTCCCTGATAGCTGTCCAACACACACACCTGCTCGCGCGTCTCGTCGTCCATCAACTCCAGGTCAGGCACCTCCACGCCGCCGGGGCCGCCCGCCCCCTCCGTCTCAAGGCCCCGCACCACGCCCGCCTGCATGTCCGCCACCAGCCCACCAGCCGTCCCTGGCGTCGAGCCCACGTCGACTGCGAGCCAACAGGGCCAGGCGGGCAGCACACGGCGGGCCGGCTAAGCGCTCGGTTGTGAAAGCGGTTGTGCGAATGTTCAGCCCTCCAGCAAGGAAAGTGAAGCACCCGGCTCACCTGCCGCTGTCCCGTCTGTCCCCGCCGTGCCGGGCGGTGGCCCTGCCGCCGCCGCCTTCGCGGCCGCGGCGGACGCACGCCACAGGCTGTCCGGCATAATGTAGCGCAGCATGCAGGCTGCAGTGCCGTGCGGGTGAACACATGGCAGGTGAGTGTGGTGCTACCACGAGCGGTGTGTACATTTTGGGCATGCAGGGTTTTGGACGTGCACGTCGGCATGTCGTCGACCCTCGCCCGCCTCCCTTCATGCCCCCGTAGTCGTGGAACGCCAACTTCTTGCCAGCCTACCAGCCCAAACCTCCCCACCAGCCCGTGCAACCCCGTTCCAAACCCTCGGCATGTCGCTCACCCGCCGCGTGCGCCTTGTAGACCAGCGGTATGACTGGGTGGGCAAACACGCCCGCCACCGGCTCCAGCGCCGACAGCCCCACCACCACCTCCTCGCACACCTCCGGGCTGGCCCGCCGCAGCAGCTGGTTCAGCACCGCCACGCAGCACGCCTTGGCCATGGGGTGTGCATTGCGGGTGCGCAGCACCTGCACACGCCGTCGTTAAGGACTCAGTGCGCATGAATGTCTGACTTGGAACCGGGCTTCTGGTATGGGTGGTCTCCCAGGCGCAAAGTCCTGTTGGGTCCTTGTGTGGTCCTTATACCCGCGCAGGTTGCTGCCGGGCGCTCTACACGTTCCTTGCCTTGGCCCCTGCCGCCCCTCAGGCTTCCGCCCGTGCCCCACCTTGACCATGTGCTTGGGCCCGCCCGCCGCCAGCAGCGCCGCGCACGCCCCGTTGGCGATGTCGCCCTCGGGGGCGCAGCACATGGCCTCCATGGTGGCGGCCGCATCGTAGCAGGCGGAGCGCCCACCCAGCTGGCTCATCTCCTGCAGTGAGGCCCCCCGGGAGCAGGTGGGACGTTCAGGTGGGCACGGGAGGAGGGAAAGGGGTGTGTGAGTGGGGGGAGGGTTAGACGTCCAGTGGCCGCAGCTCCCAGGGCGCCAGGGCCGCGCGGCAGGCCCCTGAGCCAATCCTATTTCGGTGTCCTGCCGATGCACCGTGCCCATGCACCCAAGGGGAGGACACAAGACGGAGGACAGCAGGACAAGAAGCGGTGACGTGCTGTATGCCTTGGCTTCTGAGACCTACACTTCCGTCCGCTCGTCCCCGCCACGCGCCTTCCCCCTTCCCCCCGCTGCAGGGCTTGTCGTTCCCCCAGCACCCAAGCCCCCCAGCGCCACAGCACCCCCAGCACCCCCCAGCACCCCCTAGCACCCCCTAGCACCCCCCCCCTCACCGTCAGGTCCAGGCACGCCACCAGCGGCGTCCAGTCCCAGTCCGCGCGCATGAGCCGCCACAGCCGCGGCCGCGAGTCCGACTCCCGCGAAACCACCCGCAGCAGCGCTGCGTGCGTGCAAGGCAAAGGCAATATTGTCAGCTGAGCAGTTCGGCAGCCCCACCAGCCCGCACGTGCTTCTCAAGCCCCACTGACCCCAGAGCCCCACCCCGGTTCGCACAGTGTGCTCCTCACTACCCCACACCCCATGCTGTCCCGCTCCACTCCACTCCACTGCTCCACTACTCCACACTCCACTCGCTGCCCGGGCGCCCTGCCGCCCCTGCTGCTCACCGCAGGCCACGGCGCGCAGGCTGGCGCTCTCGTCGCCGAGCGCGGACAGCACGTTGGGCAGCGGCGCGGGCTTGGCGTCCAGCATGACCCCGCGCTGCACCGGGTTTTCGCCGGTCATGGCCACCAGGATGCCCAGCGCCGGCGTCATGTCGGGCGCCTTGCCGCTGGCCAGGATCTTAACCGACACCTGTGTGCGTGTGCAGGGGGAGAGGAAGGCGGACGACGGGGCAGGGAGGCGGCAGCGTGATAAGATTGTGGTTGTGGTGATTGTGGCTATGGTAATGGCGGTGTTTGTGTGGCCTGGTGAGGAGTGTGGTGCTCCGGCGATAGCCATGGAGCCCTCACACTGCGCCGCGGCCAGCTGACAGCGACTCCACCGCCCGGCCCGGCCTCGCTGACAGCCCAAACTGCCGCCCCACCTCCACGATGCCCAGTTTGATGGACTCCTCGCGCTTCTGCTTGCCCTGCTTGTTGTTCGGGAACAGCAGCTGCCAGATGTACATGCCAGCCTGCAGCCAACACACCCGGCAGTGGCAGCAGCGGCGCGTCATGGCACACCGCACAGGGTCGCGGACCATCAGCAACACCCTACGCCGCCGCTTGGGATGCCTGTGGCTGCCATGCATGCTAGACCCCTCCCCTGACCAAAACCCCGTCCTTGCGGCCACACACGCTCTGCGCCCAAACGCGCCGGCCCCTACCTGTGTCCGCGTGATGTTTGGAGGGGGCGCCTGGCCCTCCTTCAGCTTCGTTTCCTTAATGTCGCCACTATAAAACTCCGACAGCTGCAGGTCAGAGAGATAGTGGTGACTCTGTTGCCAAGTGGCTTAGCGACTCAGCTCAACGACTTGACGCGGCTGGCATGCGCATGCCAACCCGCATTATGCTCGACAGCAACCTGGATTATGTCATACGCACCTTCTGAAGATTTTGGCTTAGATCCCACAGTCCTTCGCTCATCCAGGCTGGGCGTGCCGATTTCTTCTTTTTCCCTCCGCCTCCCTTTCCTTTCTCCTTCTTGGGGGGCATTTTGGTTAAAAGTCAGTAGCGTTGGTAGTGCTGGTGCTGAGACTATTAGATTTTAATGACAGTGGAGGGCTTCGCCAGCTTCGATGGCCTGAATTCGTCACGCCGTCGCTTGGTGCTTCAGTATTGCCGATGAAACTTGCAGTAGTTGAATATGAATAAGCGCTTTGCAGCCACTAGCATGTTCAAGGATCAGTCCACCAGACAGCATGTCCGCCATCAGCGGCACACCCCCATCACAGCCCCATCTGCGACCAGCATATCATGGGCCTCGCCATGGCCGCGATGTCACCTAACCCGCCCAAATCTCACGAAAGCCTCCAGTACTGCAAACTCGCGGTGTTTGTCTCAAGCTCCCCTCTTCTGCCTGTCCCACAGGGTCCCACGACATCGCCTGTCGAATACCCTGGCGGCCACGACAACTCAAGTGGTGGAATTATCGGAGCTGTGGCTTGGGTGGGAGCGGAGTGGGGTTATCCGGGTAATGCGGGCGGGGAAGGGGGCAAACAGTGGTCGGGGGTGGGCGGGGGCCGGGGGATGACCAACCGCAAAGACATGCATGGGTTCAAGGCCGCAACCTTGGCATCTCTGCAAAGCGCGAGCTTCTTTATATCATTTACATAATAAGCCCTTGCATACCAACCCAGCACGTCAGGTGCAAGACAGCTGGCGAACGGCGAACCTGCGTAATCGCGTCTCACCGCCTGGCGAGTCCAAATACTCTTGGTCCAAGCGACGTGTGCATACAATACGTACCTCTTATCTTGCTTGTATACGTCTCAATATACGGAACTGCTTATAAAGGACTTGCGTTTGCCAACCATCAGCACGGCCTCGCCATGGGAGCCGTTCCCGAGCTTGTCTCGCTCAGCATCTCAGCGTGGTCCTTCAAGGTAAAGAACGGTCGTGAACGCTTAAGACGGAGGAGAAGAGAGCCACGCCTCGTGTTCCCAGTGGGCGGTCGCGGCCATGTGTATGCAGGTCATGCGAGGACAGGGGCGACGTGCCCCGCGCATTTCATACCCTCCGCTACCCTGCAGCAGACCCGATACTGAGGCTCGCTCCTTGGGTTTGTAGGCACGCTTTGCTTTGAAGCACAATGGCGTCAAGTATCGCACGACGCCGTACATGCCCCTGTTCGGAGAGTTCTTCCTCCGGTTGCGGCTGGGCGACTGGAAGAGCAAGGTCACAGGTGAGCTGCACGCACAGAACCCCCACCTGTAGCTGTATTTCCTACACATATTGCTGGGATGCTGATGTGGTAACCGGGATACTCAGGCCTGCCTCGCTGCGCCGCACTTACCTGCCACGACCCTGTCACGCCCGGCCGTTTGCCGCTTGCTGCCTTCCCCCGCGCGGCCCGCCCCATGCAGTGCCCGTTTTGTTCACGCCACGTGACGGCGTGCTGCATCAGTCGTACGACATCGCACGCTGGTCTGACAACCACAGTGCCCGGCCAGGCGCGGAGCGGCTATTCCCCGAGGGCCGAGAGCCGGAGATTCGCAGGTGGGTGCCGGGAGCGTACGGTTGAGGTTTGTTGTTGTGGTGGCGAGGTATTTGGCTCGATGTGAGGGTACAGCGCACGAAGGCATGCGGGCTGTATGACTTCTAGTAGCTAGACGCACGTGTCGGTGGACAAGTGGCTCAAGCCTGTCACGCACGCTGCGCGTTCCTCCATCAAGCTTTAGGGCCCCATGTCCTCAATCCCCATGCAGCTGGAACGCGAAGAGCGACACGGTCCTGAACTTCGGGCGGCATTGCCTGGTGGACACCTTGATGAGCGACCCGGTAGGTTCCGCTGCACCAGTATGATACCTGTGCATTTGCAAGCCAGGGCGCCGCACGCGTGCTTAGAGAATGAGTGTGGGCCGGCGCGTTCGGCTATGCTTGCGTCGCGCCGGTGTACCGTAGTACAGCATGTAATACCGACCGCATGCGCATGACACTGCGACGCAAGCTCACATGCACCGGCCCCGCGCGCCGCGCCACTCCCGCGCACCTCTGCAGGCCGGGATGCGCAAGGTGGTGCCAAGCAGCCTGCGCTGGCTGGGGCCGCTGGGGTTGGTGCTGGTGCGGCAAATCGTGGCGAGGCTGCAGAGCAAGTACCGGGCCGAGGGCAGCAGTACCTCAATGGTGCAGGTGCGGTGCGGCGCGGCGTTGATGCAGAGCTGCAGGCACACCGCCAACGACAAGCAAAATGGGGAAGGACTGAAGGATACATGTTACTGGAGCTGCTCTCCCTAGTCTTGCGTCAGCGCGGCGCATCCATCATCTTGAGTCGCTGGATTTCGGTCACCTGCCTGCTGTGTTGTGTGTGTCCGCCATGGGTCTCATGGCTGCCGCCAGGCGCTGGAGGTGCTGCGTGAGGCGCAGTCGGTGCTGCGGGCCCAGGGCGGCGGCGGCTCGCTGCGTGGGCGCCACCTGGTGGGCGGCGGCTTCACATACGCCGACATCGCCATCGCCGTGGCGGCGCAGGTGCGGCCGTGCGAGGGCGCTGTGTAGGCAACCGGTGCCGATAGTTGCTTTGTGTGGGGCTGGGTGCAACTCCTCCGCACAGGTGCTTGGTTCGGGCCTGGAATGGGCAGCAACATGCCTCGAGATTGGGTAACATCCGAATGGTGTAGGTCACGCCTGATTGAGACGTCGTGTTACCCGCTCTGTGCGCCCACCACAGACCGTCAAGCCTCTGGGGCCGCCTTACTCCAGCGGCAGCGCACGCCCGGCCCTGCCGCAGTTCCAGGTGAGTTCCTGCCGGCCGCTGCCACTGCGAGGCGACACCACCGTCCCACCAGATGACCAGTGTGCCCGGCACTAGCCCTTCTGGTTGCCGTACAGGCGCAGCGACACTGTGGTGGTGGCGATTTTGGCAAAGGCTATAACGCCCACTGCCTGCTTTGCTTTTAGCTTGCTTAGTCTTTGCCTTACAAGCCCCGTTTGAGTCCCAGCTGTTGAATCTCCACGCGTCATGCGCACGTGCAGGCGTACCAGGAGGAGTTCGCGGACCTGTTGGAGTGGCGCGACGGCATCTTCGCGCAGTACTGGCCCATGGACGCTGAGCACAAGGCCGGCAAGGCGCAGTGACGGCCTGGCTGACAGGCAGGGCTAGCGCGAGCAGCCCGCCAGTGGGTGGAGGCTTTGGGAATACGGAATGTCTGGTTGTCATAGCTGGCCAGTTGCCATAAGTTGTCAAACATGTTAAGAGGCGGAGGCGGAGCGTGCACTCATAAGCACGTGTGGCTGGTGTGCACCAGCTGCTCCTGCAGGGCACGTGTGGTGTAGGCGGTTTGCTATGCTTGCTGAATTGCTCAAAACGGCGCTCAGTGTGGGAGCCTGACTGGTTGCCTTGCAACTTGCAACACCGGAAGAGGCCGCAGCAGGGGGTACTCGAAGGGTCGAATGTCTCGGAGCGACTGTGAGGTGCTCGGATGCATCTTATCAGACATGGGAGTTGAAGGAGCTGACGGGAGCGCTGGTGTCGGGTGGAATTAGGCAGCTCTGCTGCAGGCCTGGCAGCAATTTTGCTTGGTACATTACAGTGCCCTCCACGGGTGCGACATGCCCCCACGCTGTGTTAGGGCCATCTGTGGCTCTTGCCAATGCGGCTTCCCCACACGCGAACAATGTGTTGAGCTTGCGCCTAGGACAGACAGCCACTGAGGACGGTGTACGAGGGCTAGCGATGAGACTGGATCAACCTATCTAGCTCCTCACATCAACGGACCTAGGCCGGACGGCTGGGGAGGACAGGATCAACCTGTCCTCCAGACCCTGCACACACACGCTGCAGCACACACACTCCCAATCACGCGCTATCGCTATCGAGGCACTGCCATCAATCCGGGTCAATCCAGAGACGGCCTGCTCAGCGCATGGCCATGGCGGTGATATGCGGTGATGAGGCGGACGTTTGCAGCAGCACAAAGGTCGCGGCCAGACCGTTCTCACGTTCTGAAGTCGGGGGCTCGGGGCAGACTAGAATGGCTTGAGCTCGCGACCCATGACCGTTCACTTCCTGGTACTTGCAGCACCTGTTTGCGAGAGGCACCCCCATCATCGTGGAAGGCACTGTAATGTTACACTGTCACAGCGTGTCCGCCTTCCTCGACCTACATGTCTCGTGCACGCTCGCTTGGGCACCTCTGGACATTTCCACGCGTTCCCATCTTGGGGCCACTGTCTCCAGTACAATACAGACGCGTTTAGAAACATGTCCAATCCATTCCTCAAGGCCGTCACACAGGCTGTCATGCCAACACATGGAACGCGGGCGCAGGGCGCCCAACCTGCAGACAGCCCCATTCACTCCGAACTTCCCGTGGCATGCCTGTGGCGGAGGATGCTCCCACCCACCCAACCCTGCCTTCGAATAGTACGTGAAGAGTCACTTGTCTCTGCGGTAAACGTGTTCCTCACACGGTAAGTGTTGATAAACTGGCCAGTATCCTGCAGCCGCTGCATGACAAAGGATGGCAGACACCCTACGCCAGATGTCGCCTGCAGTGAACCTGCCCTAACCGAACCACCGCAAACACGCGCAACAGACTCTTTGCCACGTGTGCCGTACCACTTGGCCGCGCCTCCACACCTTCCCTGCCGGACGAAACTGCCGCTGTGACCGTGGCAATCCAAAGTGCTCACCTCGTCACGTCACGTCATGCCTAATATCAGTACGTGTCCAATGCACCGGCCGCAGCAGGTCACAGCCAGCAGCCAAACGCGTCACACGCCATCGCCACCGTATCATCAGTGTAGTACAGAGCAAGAACGGAGCCGGGCGCCAGGAAACCATCACCCCAAAATGCCTGGGGTGCGTGGCCCAGGTGACGCCGACACTTCCCCGCTTCGACTTGCCACTGTAGCTTCCCAGTCGCCACTTACCAATGCTTTATGCGCAGCCCAACCCCAGATTAGGGGGGTATGCCCGTCCACCAGCCACGGCGCCAACGACGCGCGTCAGCGCAAAGTGTGCCATACGTCGCGCAGCCCAAAGCGCGTGTGTAGGTGCGGCGTAACAAAAAAATCTGCTATCCCATGCACAGCGAAGCCTCCCAACAGCTTAAGCCCTAGTGCAATCGCATACCTTATGAGCATAGCCCATGGCTCATCCCGAGCCTGCAGCCCCGCATCCCGGCCAAGTGCTTATTGCCGAGGGCAAAGAAACACCCCAACTACCAGCCATGTGCACCGCTGAGCACCGGCAACTTATCCATAGCTAGCCAACAAAACAATGCTTGACAGTCTTTCAGTCCATCGGGTTACCATGGTCCAAACGTCATTACGTCCAACATGAGTGCGCGTGTCCGGGTCATTTGGTCAGCACGCGCGCTATTTGCGCTCCATAAGTTGCCACCCATGTCCTCAAGGACATTTGCCAACGCAGCACCCGCGACCGACCAAGTTACAGTTCCACGGGGCTCAGGTACCAACGGCTCTTGGCGAAACCGCATGTTGCAGCCGCATGCGCGGCCTGCCGACCGCGGTTTTGTGTAGAGCACTCAGCCACCCCGAAGCCTCTTGCTTCACGTCACCTCCAACGCCGGATCGCCGCCCACCGGATACGGTGTGGCGCACAAGCCGGCCGCTGCTGCCGCTGCTCCGTCTCCACAGGCTCGTGGCCGTCGCTCCTGCCAGACTGCATGCTGGACCCAGGCCCCCTCCGCGCCTCTGACCGTTACTGGCGCGCACGCTGCCGCGCAGCAGCGGCGCTACCGTACATTTGTACAATTGTCCACAACGGGAGTGAGTCAGCGCCAAATCTAGTCCCAGTCGTACAAGGTGACCACCACAGTGATGTCATCCATGGAGCCGCGGTCGCGCGCCAGCTTCACCAGCTCCTGTGCCGCGGCCTTGGCGGCGGCGGCGTGCTGCGTGTTGAATGACGTCATGCCTGTGAACTGCTCGGGGGATGGAGCGGCAGGGAGGAGGGGTAAGAAAAGGGGGATCAACAAAGCGCAGGGCATCAGTACCAGAAAGGCTTCAGGTATGACGCCTGAGAGCCAGGGCCGAGGGCTGCCCTTCGCAATTCCACTCAGGCGACACTCGGTATGCACACAATGGAGCCAGGCGCCAGGCAAGCACGAATCGTTCCGATACCTACACCCAGACGCTTTTTCTACTGCTGCTGCGGCCTCACCTTATCAATCACCTCTGACACCATGTCGACCGCCTCCTGGTCGCCCACGGCGCCCCACAGCCCGTCGCTGGCGTGCACCGCGAAGGTGTCCCGCTGTGGCGCCAGCACCAGCGCCGCCACGTCGGGCTCGGGGCTGATCAGCGCGTTGGCCTTGAAGTCGCGGTCGCCAAAGCCGCTACGGTGAGCGCGCGTGTGTGGGCAGGGTCAGCGGGCCTTGTACTAATAGCTGTTACGGGTTCCCTCATTGCGGTATTGTCTTGCAGACAGGACAGCACATCGCTACGCGTGCCAAAAATGCAGTACAGGAGCGGTGTAGCCATACGAGTAGAGCGGGGCGAAGCCACACGCGCACGCTCAGGCCGCAAGACATCTAAGCGCAGCAGGTGACGCGGCGACACAACTCACCGCGACACGGAGCAGACCTTGGCTGTGCAGCCGTCCGCCAGCGGCAGCACCACGCGCCACGTGCCGCGCACGTTGGCCACCCGGCCGCCCGCCTCCTCGATGCGCTGCCGCTCCTCCGGCAGCTCGGGCTTGTGGTCGCGGCTGAGGCGCAGCGCGCGGCCGTCGCGGCACAGCACGGCGCGGCAGTCGCCGGCGTTGGCGGTGTAGAGCTTGGGGCCCACCTGCACACTCACCAGCGCCGTCGTGCCGTCGTGCTGCGGGGACAGGAGGTGGCAGGGAAGGGGGGGGGGTGTTAGTTTCAGGATTGATATAGAAGTGAAGGGGGAGGGGGGCAAGGGACGGAGGCAAGGGATGGAGGCTGAGGAGAGCAGAAACCGAGAGCAGACGGACGGCGGGGGTGCGACGCCATCAGCCCACCAGTCACGTTGCAAACCCTGTTACATCCAAGTTCGGCTCCGCACAGCCCCCCGTTGCCGTCGTCTAACCCACCGGCAGTCCGCGCGCCTCGCCCTCGCTGCATATGCGCGCGTCCAGCTCGGCGAACGAGCGGCGAAAGGCAGTGGACAGCGCCGCCAGCGCTTCAGGGCCCACACCCGGCACCTCCATGTTGTGCGCTGTGGGTGCGCGCAGTCGTGTGACTGATCAGACTTCAGTTTGTACAAGGATTTAGGACACAAGAACTGTTGGGCCTGATTCAATCGGTGGCCCGCAGCTGAAATGGCCCCACCACCTTCAGTACAAATTTTTGCACCTCCAACGCCTTGGCTACCTCCAACCCGCACCTTCCCCACCTCCCACGAGCAGTCCAGACCTCAGCCCATCCGCCACCCCGCCCACCATCCCGCTCGCCACCCACCAAAGCAGTCCAGTAGCTCCATGTCGCTCGCCACCGCCGCCAGAACGCTCTCCTGCGCCGTGCGCGCCGCGTGGTCGCCGCTGCCGTGCCCATCAAACACTGCCGTCAGGCAGAAGGGTGCGCCGGCATGGTGCGCGAAGGCGGGTGCGCGCGCCGCCCGCCATTCCAGTGGGCTGAGGCTCCACAGGGCGCCCAGGGCGTCGCTGACCGCCACAAAGTAGTCCTGCATGGTGGCCTTCATGGGGCCCTTGGACTGCGGGGAAGAGCAAGGCAGGGCAAGGAAAGGAGGGGCGGCGTCAGGTGGTGAGGATGGGGAGGAAGGCGGACACCGTCTGCATGCCGCGTTCTGAAGCCCCCTCGCGCCCAGACCATCCCCGCATGCACATGCGGACACACTACTCATACCATCCTTATCTCGTTTCTATCACACACGCACCCCAGCCTCGTTAGCCCTGCCGACGCCGTCCGCGGCTGGTCCCCTGACGGCCCCAATCCCCTTCGTGTGGTTGGGCCCTCACCGTGGCGAAGCCCTGCGAGATGGCTGAGGGCGACACGCCGCCCCCCGGCATGAAGTCCGAGATGCAGTCCGCCTCATCCAGGCTCTGCCGCTCATCGCCGCTGGTCTCCTCCCAGCTGGTCACCAGCAGCATGTCGCAGGCCAGAGGCATGGAGTCCGAGGCGTCGTAGCGCCGCGTGCCGCCGTTAGCCGAGCGAGCAGCCGCGTCGTACTGTATAAAAGAGGCGAGGTCCTGCACGGGAGAGAGAAGGGGATGCCGGGGATGCCGGGTTTGTGTGAGCCCGGTGACGTGCGAACGAGTGCGCCCAGGAAGGACGTGACCGGAAGCAGTGGTCGGTTGGCTGGTAGGAGAGCGCAAAGCAAGCAACTAGGTTTTCCGGCCCAACACCATTTCGCTAATGCTGCGGGAGGTCGGTCAATGGAAGCTGCTGGCCCCGGGAGCGCTGGCCCGCTGGTGGGCAGGAGCAAGCGCGCAGGCGTGCGGTTGGGAAGTGCCGGCCAGGCAGCCAGACGTTTGCTCGGGCCGCCGCGGGAACGCAATCGCGTGCGCCGTTCAGCACAAGTTACGAGAGACAACTGATTGACTATAGGAGCCAGGCGGTATAACCAGCGGTTTTCCGCCAGCCCGCTCACGCGTGCCGCTCAAGGGGGAAAAACCGAATTCGCTGCTGCTGCCCCACCCAAGGTTTCTGGGGCAAAGGATTTCCCTAATTTACTGCATCGACGCGCTCGAGGACCGTCACGCCGTGACGGAATTGGCATCAACCTCACAACAGGCTGAGGCGCTCACCTGGCCTTGTGACGACGGCGTTTGCCCCAAAGATGACGGGGCTTTGCTTGCCGACAGAACAGGGGCATTCGCCGGCGTTGCGCGGGGCCCTGCGAGCGCGGAAGGCCACGGTCCGTTATGTACCTTCCGAACACGCGGGCACTCCCAACATCTATCGCTTACCCGGTGCCCGCCGAGTAGGAACAAGTTGCAAATGCGCTGGGACGACCGGATGCGAGTGCTGGTGTCCGCTCCGAAGCCCTCCCTGGCAGCGGGTCAAGTGCGCTTCCATGGCTGTATAACACCTTTTCCTTCTATGTATATATGCTTCTAGAGCAAATAATTTCAGGAGGGAGCAGGCGAGCTTCCCAAAATACAACCAAAAGTTTGAAGGGCGATCCTTGCGCGAAAGCAAGCGCACGTTTTGTGCGCTGAAGGAACAATACTACAACGCTATAGCTAACCCAGGGGTCCCTGGGCTTGTTAGTCCAGAACTTGCCAGAGCCCCATCCCGCAGCTGACCGCAGCCGTGACCGCTCCCCTCCGCCCGCCGGGTTCCTCCCCCCGGGTTCCCCCCTGGCGGCTGGATTTGCCACCATGACAGCTGCCATTACAGTCGATGTAATTATGGGATGGAGGGTCTACCTGCGGTCGCGCTCTGGGCCCCACACCTGGTGCAGTACGGGTCAGCAGTAGCCATCAGCCATGGCCCCCTGAGGGGGCAATGCGTGGCAATGGCCCCGAGGGACAACGCTGGACCATTCGACGTGGTGAAGCCAGCCTGTGCTTCCATGGAGCACTGGTTGTTCATCATCGGGTGGCTGACGAGCGAGGGAGATGGCCCTAGATGGCTGCCTTACCGCCGGGGAGGTCGGCGCGCGAACCGCGTGACGGCGGGGTGACCGCGGTGACAATGCCTGCGGGCGATTTCCGCCTAGACTCTTGTGTGCTTTGCATCATTTGAACGTAAACTAAACACTGAATGCGGTGCGCACGAAACAAATGCGCAAGCGACGCGTTAAAGTATAGGTTGGCGCTTCTAGCAGGCTGTGTGCCCAGTGACCGTTTTACAGTAATATGGCATCGTCAATTGAGCTTAAATTTATTTCAGCACCCAGCGATGGAGTAGGTCCGGCGTTGCTGTTGACCATCCCTCGCGGAAGAACCGCCACGCCCGCCCAAGTGAGCAGCCGAATTTGCGACGTTGTAACAGTGACACTTGTTGCGCTGGTGCATAATGTCGGCGAGCAGGGAGCGGCAGTCGGCTGGCGGCCGCCGAAACCCCAGCGGCTCGGTGCTGCACCGCGCTACCGGTGCCCTCTCGCGCCTAAGGGCCCCTCCACCTCCATGCTCAACTTGCAATTACCCGGGACATGTCATTGCAACGGTTCCGTGCTTACAGTACCTCATAAATGCGCCGGAGGGCTTCGCGCGGCTGGTGCTGGAGCACCGCTGCCGGCCGGGACCGGGGCTGCGCGCGCTGCTGCTGACCAGCCTGGCCCCGGGCGCCCAGGGCGGGCTGGCAGGGCTGCTGCTGCGGCTGCGGCAGGACGGACATGCGGCGCTGCGGGTGGTGGGGCCGGCAGGTGGGTGGGTGGGTGGGTGGGTGGGTGGGTGGGGCCGGCGGCCCACGGCCACGTACGGGAGCAGTGTACGGGCAGGGCGGGCGCTGCTGCCTGCTTGCCCCTGGCTTCTGCACTCAGCAATGCAGTTTGCCCTGAGCCGCCTTCCCGCACTTGCCGCCTCGCCACACTGCCTCGTTACTTCCTCACTGCGTCAACACTGCGCCTACACTGCGTCTACACTGCTCCCCGCACTGCTCCCACACTGCTTCCCACACGCCTCCCGCATGTCTGTCCCGGCACCACCCTCCCGGCACAGGCCTGCACGACGTGGTGTCGGGCCTGGCGTCCTTCGTGCGCTGCACTCACCCCGCGCTCACGCTCAGCCCGCTGACGGCGGCGCAGCAGGGGCCGGTGTACGAGGACGAGTGCATCGAGGTGCGGGCGGCTTGTGTATGTCAAAGGGCTTGCGTGTGTGTGTGTGTGTGTGTGTGTGTGTGTGTGTGTGTGTGTGTGTGTGTGTGTGTGTGTGTGTGTGTGTGTGTGTGTGTGTGTGTGTGTGTGTGTGTGTTAAACACAAACAAACGGAACAAAGCCGCCGAACACGCGTGCGAGTTACGGACCAATACCTTCGCCGGTTACCGAGCTCCGCGTTGGGCGATGTTGCCCCAGTTGTCACCTTGAGTATACTTACCCGCATACGTTGCCTGGAACCCCCTACCCGGGCGTTTGGCATTCAGCCTCGTCTCCGAGGTGCACCCGCATGCGCTGCCATGCTCCGCGTCGGCGACGCGCTAACAACGTTTACCGGGCACAACTCCCCCTAAGTCTCGACGACTCCACATCCATTCTCACCTATAAGCGTGGGAATGGAAAGGCATTGGGCGGCAGCACAGAAGTGTCACGGACATGTGAAATGGCAGCGGTGGAAGAGGGCGGCGTGCAGCAAGCAAGCTATCTAATGTCCGAACACGCATCCCAAAGCCCGCCCACTAACTATGCCCGTGAAAGGGAACGAGTCTGGGCCCGCGCGGCTGCAAATAGCGCCCGACTGCATGGGGCGGATGGCGGGCGGCGGTGTGTGTGTGGGGGGTGTGTGGGGGGGTGGGTGGGTGGGTGGGTGGGTGTATGTGTGTGTGGTATGTGTGATGGGAGACTGGGATTCGGATTGGGATATGTTCTTGTAGTGGGGTGACGGCACAGGCGCTAGCTAGGGCGGGGCGGGTCAGGCGTGTTCCGCGGTATGTGCCGGGCCGTATTCTCTTATGCATCGCTTGCTTTGAGGTTGTCATGTGCGTGCTCCTGCACACAGGTGCGGCCTCTGTGGAGCAGCTTCCTGCTGTGGCAGGTGCCAGCCTGGCTCAGCGGCGGAGGCGGCCAGGGCGGCCAGGGCGAGGGCGCGGCAGGACAGGGGGGCCGCACCGGGACAAAGCCGGCGGCAGCTGCTGGGTCTCCCGAGGCCTCTGGGGCTTCAGATTCGACGGAGGACACGTCAGCCTCGAGCCACACCACGTCCTCCACAGCTGCAGAAGACGAACAGCAAAAAGAGCAGGTGCAGCAGGCACATGACAGCGAGGACGCGGCGAAGCAGCTACTGGCGAAGGCGGCGTCATTGCTCGGGCGTGCGGGGACCACTGGCGGGCGATTAGTGGGTGGCGGCCGTGGCGACGCTGCGGGCCAGCAGCCAGCGACAGTTACGGCAGCACCAGGGGCAGCAGATGAGGAGCAGGGCGAGGGAGTACGGCCCGCGAAGCGGCGGAGGGCCCCCAGCAGCCTTGCAGACTCACGGGGACCAGCGACTGCCACGGGTGCCGCTGCCTTGGGGTCGGCTGCTGCTGCTGCTGCCGCTGTTGGTGGTCGCGGTGGCGCCGACGCAGCTGCGGGTGGCGGCGAGGCGCTGACGGCCCCGCGCGGCTCCATCCTCCGCACCCGAGCTGCCGCGGCGGCGGCGCTGTCAGCGGCAGCAGCACAGCCTTCGGGGCGGGCGAGGGCTGCTACGGCCGCCAAGCCGGGAGCTGAGGCACCAGTCACTGTAGCCCCACTAGCAGCCGCCGCAGCAGCAGCTGTAGCAGCAGCAGACTCGTCAGACTCGACAGGCGGTGCGCCGGTTGGTGGCGGCGCAGGAGGGGCCTGGACCACCTCAGCGGCGTCGTCGCAGTCGTCGGGCGAGGATGACGGTGACGTAGACGCTGGCAGCAGCGGCAGCGCCGGCGGCCGCGGCGCCGGCGTTGACGCAGGGGCAAGAGGCGGCGGTGTGACCTATCGCGGTATGAACTTCACGCTGGCACCAGGCGGTGTCGTGGGAGCTGGAGTGGCAGCGGCAGCAGCCAGCGGTGCGCACAGCGGTGGCGGTGGTGGCGGCGGCGGTAACGGAGGCGGAAAGGGCGGCGCCGGCGCCGACACGGGGACCAGTGGCGGCGGCGGCGGCGGTGTGTATGTGCCGCCAGGGTGCATCGCGCCGGTGCAGGTGTTGCAGAGTGCCACAGGCCTGGGCCGCAAGCTCAAGTTCGCAGACAGCTCCGAAGACGAGGGCGGAGACATGGACGGCGGCGGAGCAGCGGGCGGTGGCACCGCAGGCGGCACTGCAAACGGAACGACTCCCAACGTACGAATGGCCATCAATTGTATTAAGGACAGCAGTAGTAGCAGTAGCAGCAGTGAAGAAGATACGAGCAGCAGCAGCAGTGGCAGCGAGGATGCGGCAGGTGGCGCCGCAGCGCGGCTGGGCAAGCGGGCGCGTGGCGGCGGCGGCGGCGCTGCTGCTCCTGCTGCCGCCGCCCTCTCCAGGCCGCCAGCCGGCAGCAAGGAGGACCTGTTCTCACAGCTGGACCACCTTTTCATGTCGCGGGCGGGATTTGCTCCCGGTGGCCGCGGCGCCGCCGCAGCTGCCGCGGCAGCGATGCTTGGCCCGGCAGGTGGCCGAGGGGGCCGCGGCCGCTCCGGCAGGGCGGGGCGCGGCGGCAGAGCTGCTGAAGGCGCTGCCAAGCTGCAGGCAGCGGCGGCAACAGTCGCAGCGGCGGCGGCGGCGGCGCCGGCGCAAGCCGACGCTGGGTTCCACAAGAAGCTAGGGGCCAGCGCCCATGCGGTGCCCATGGACGCTTCGTTCCGGGCGCAGGTGCTGGCACAGCTGACGCAGGCAGCCCCGGCGCCGGCGGCAGCAGCAAGAGCAGTGCTAGGTGGGGGCCCAGGCGCGAAGGCGTCGGCTGCGGCCGCATCGCCGGCTGCACCGCCCGCCGCGTCCCAGCCGGGCCTCCCGACTTCCATCCTCGCCGCCGCCCCGCGGGGCCGCGCCGCGCGTGACGTGGCGACGGCGGCCGCCAACGCCAGCGGCCGGGCGGCCGCGGCACAGGGCCAAGGTTCCCCTGGGCACGGCGCTTCGGCACCTGGCTCCCGGCACGGCGCACCGCTGACGCAGGCACCCCTGGGGTACCTCATCTACCTCAAGCCCACGCGCCAGGCCCTGTTGCTGGCCAGCCCTCAGGCAGCGGCGGACGCAGACGCGCTGGCGGCGCACCCGGCCACCGCGCTTCTGGCGGCGGCGCCGCCAGGGCTGCTGATGGCGGTCGTGCACCTGACGGCGCCGCCGCTAGCGCGCCGCCAGCAGTACAAGTCGCTGGTACGGCAGTTGTCCGGTCCGCACGTGTGGGTGAACGGTTATGGCCACGCGGCAGGCGGTGGCGATGGGGGCGATGCCGCCCGACCCCGCGCAAAGGCAGCAGCTGGTGATGGCGGTGGAGGTGCCGGCGCTGGTGCGCCGGAAGCTGCCGCCGTGGCAGACAAGAAGGAGGCGGCAGGGCAGTCCGCAGTGCCAGTTGCTAGCGCCAAAGCAAGCGGCGTTGGCAGCAAGGCCGGAGGCGGGCCCACGCTGGGTCTGGGCCACTTGGGTTCGTGCCGCGTGTCCATGCGGCTCAA
The DNA here is from genome assembly GCF_000002595.2 of Chlamydomonas reinhardtii. NCBI lineage: Eukaryota > Viridiplantae > Chlorophyta > Chlorophyceae > Chlamydomonadales > Chlamydomonadaceae > Chlamydomonas > Chlamydomonas reinhardtii. The sequence continues at coordinate 7,138,083 of NC_057019.1, forward strand.
CGCCATCGCTCCGGCGCTGTTCCCGCTGCCCTTCGTGCTGCGGAGGCAAGGCGCCGGGAGCAGCGGCGCCGCGGCGCCAGCTGTTGCGGCGTCCTCCAAACCCCAAGGGAGAGCGGGCGCGGGTGGCGATGGCACAGTGGAGTTGCAAGCGGGTGCGGTGGTGGCGAATGGTCGCACTGCTGGTACTGACGCTGGCGCTGGTGCTGTTGCTGGTGATCTCACTGAATCGGGCGCCTCAGCGACAGTGCTTTTTGAAATTGCATCTGCCATCGCGGGCACGAGTACGTCCGTGCTGGTTCCTGCCGCCGCTGACGCCACCGCTGGGGCCACGGCCGAAGCCGCCCACAGCACGGCCGCAGCTGTAGCACCAGCGGCCGCGCGTCCCGCCAAGCCAGCGCCGTCGGCTGCGTCGCGCAAGCTGCCGCGGCACCTCCACGCCTCCCTGCTCTCCACCCTCACCGCTTCCGTCACCACCAGCCCCGCTGCCCCTGCAAACGGGCTGGCGGCCGGCGGCACTGGTGCCGGCACCCGCAATGGCGACCGAGCCCAAACCAAGTTAGAGACCGGGCGCAAGGCCGCGGCTGGCGGCTGCGATGCCGGGCCGCGGCCTCGAGTGGTACTGTCCTGGGCCCATGGCGCTGTGGGCGCGGCGGCAGATACGGGCGGCGATGTGGCGGCTGGCGCCTGGGGTGGCGGCGCCGCGGCATCCTCAGCGGTGGGGTCAGCTGCGCCGCTGCCGTGTGCGGCGGCACTGCAGGCCGCCATGCTGGAAGAGCGGCGCGGCAGTGGGCTGCAGGGAATGCTTACGGTGAGTCACGACGGCGGCTGGGCACTGCGAAAGCACTGGGTGACGAGAGCCAGCGCTGCCGCCCGTAACGTAATGTCATGTTGCTGACGCCTACTGCAGCCCAGTCCGGCTGCAAGTGCATGCTGCAGCGTTTGTCTACTCTGCTGACGTAACGCCTACCTCGGGTTGTTTGCGCCGCCCCTGCAACACGTGCGCCCGCAACAGGCCCTGCATGCCGGCTTTCCACGGCTGGCAAGCGCCGCCGAGGTCAGACGGCTGCTGGCGCCGCCGCCCCTGCAGCTGCTGACCCATCGCTCCAGGCAGCAGCACCACCACCACTCGCAGCAGCACCAGCAGCAACATCACCAGGAGCACCACCAGCAGCTCGAGCAGTCGATCCACCAACCAGGACAGCTGCAGCCACCGTCACCGTGGCAGCACCAGCACCAGCACCACCACGCCACGCATCCACAGCCGCCGCAATCGCCGTATGGCCACCCCAACGGCCACACAGCGCCATACCCTCAATACGGCAGCTGGCAACACCAACCCCCCAACCAACCGTACCAACCGCCCTACCACCAACCGCACGGCGACTACAACGGCGGCGGCGGCACCAGCAACGGCTGGCCCCACTACAGCGCGGAGGCGGAGCTGGCGGCGGCGGCGGCGGCGTACGGCCCCTTGGAGGCTGCGGGCGCCGTGATGCGGCCGGAATGGAGCTACGGCCGTCCGCCGCCGCTCCCGCTACTGCTGCAGCCACAGGCACACGGCACTCCGCCGCAGCAGGCGCAGCAGGGGTGGCAGCAGGCACCACCTCCCTACGGCCACCCAGGTGCCCACCACGACCCGGCTGGGGCCGCGGCTGGTCTCATGGGCCATTTCGCCGGGTGGCCGCAGCCGCAGCCGCCGGTAGCTTTGTATCCAGGACTGCCGCCGCAGGGTTTCGGGGCTGCAGACCCAGTGGCCTCCGCCACCTCGCTAGCAGTTCCGAACCGGCAAGTAGCGGCGGGGCTGCGCGAGGCTCTGCGGCGCAAGGCCGCTTCCGCCGCCGCTGCCGTGCCAGTTGCGGGAACAGAGACTGCCGTGCCAGTTCCGGTCGCTCCTCGGCAGTCGCAGCAGCCACCAATGGACCGAGCGCAGGACTCGGAGCACGGGGCCGCTGGCACTGACACGCTCGACAGCAATCGACACGTGGCGCTGCGTGTACGTCAGCGCCTCAAGTTAGGCGGCCCCGTGACGGAGCCCGTACCCGCGCAACCCGTGGCGGGCGGCAGCACGGCGCTGGTGGCGAGGGCGGCACTGGGTTCTGAAGCGGCCCTGGAAGAAGGGGCAGTGAAAGCCGAGCCCTCGGTGCCAGTACACCCAGGATCTTCAGATACCCCCGCCGCTGACGCAACCGCTGCCGGTGAATGGGACGCTGGCCATGTCCGCCGTGCAGCAGCCGCGAGCGCCAGCAACAGAGGGGCAGCGGAGCGGCTTCGCTCTGCGATACGCAAAGGAGCGCCTGTGCCTGCAGCAGCAGTGCCTGCAGCGCCCCTTCCAGCCCCGTCCGCAGGCTCCATTCCCGCGCCAAGCGCAAAGGAGCAAACTATCACGGCAGTACCAGGGGCTGAGGATGCTCCGGTGGAGGTGGTGGCGGTCGTCGTCAGCGAAGCGCTAGTGGAGGCAGAGCCTGAGGGGCTGTCGTCTGAGGAGGCGGCTGCGGCCCTGGCGGCATACAAGGGCCAGCTATCCGGCCGCGCCGCCGCCGGCCCCGCGGGACCAGTCGCCGCCGCAGCGCCTGGCGCCGACGGCGTGGCTGCAACGGCAGCAGCACAGCCCACGCCCAGGCCGCAGCCCGAGGCCCTGGCCTCTGTGGATGACATAGGCGTGCCCCCTTGCCTGCGCCCCGCTACTGCCGAGGCGGCTGCCGGTGCTGCTGGTGCTACAGCCGGCTCCACGGCCCCGGTCGGGGACGTCAGTGTGCTGTTCCTGGGCACTGGCAGCGCCGAGCCATCGAAGTACCGTGGCGCCAGCGCGGTGCTACTGCGGGGGCTGAGACGCGGCGGCAGTAGCGCCCGCGAGGCGGCGGACTGCGCGGAGGGAGGCGGGCCCGGCGGTGGCGGCGCGGGGGCCGCAGGCGGCGGCTGCGGCGGTTCGGGAGCGGCGATGCTCATTGACGCTGGAGAGGGCACTTACGGGGCGCTGGTGCGGTGGCTGGGGCCGAAAGGAGCGGCGGCGCAGGTGAGCGGTGCGGTGGTGCAAAGCGGTGCAGCGGGGCCGGGTCCCGGGGGGCAGTGTAAGGGTCGCGTTGCAATGGGTGGGTCCGTGCGTTCCTGTCAGCACTGTTGGGATCACGTACAGTGCGTGTACGGCAACGTTTTACACGCATACATGCGCTGCTTCTTGGCGCAACTCCTCTACGTAAACGTTGCATGGTTGCAATGTGTTGGACCAGGTGGCGGCGCTGGCCCTGGTGTGGCTGTCGCACAAGCACCCTGACCACATCCTGGGTCTGCCCGCGCTGCTGGAGGCGCGCCCCGCCGACGCGCCGCCGCTGCTGGTGGTGGGGCCACAGGTGGGGGGGCCGGCATTGCCCTGCCGCTCGCAACATACTGGCGGTTGAAAGCATATTGTGTAGTTCTGTATGGCTGCATTTCCCGCTTGCCCTGCATCAGCATCGGCAACTTCGCGCTTGTAACTGCCTGTCCTTGTGTTGGTTGCGGCTTGGGTGCGCAGGAGGTGGCCGAGTGGCTGACCCAGATCGCCCACCTGCACCCACACTGGCGCTTCACATTCGTGCACTGTGCACACTTTGCCGGTGAGTCGGCCGTGCCATCATGTTGAGGGGTTGTCAGAGGTGCTGCTGTCGATCGCAGCACAGTGTTCCATGCTGTGCCGAATCCCAAAGCCGTTCATACACACACGCGTCGAACCCCCGCCTTATCATGCACAGGCTCGAGCCCGCCACCTGGCGCGCAGGGAGACCTGTCGGCATGGCAAACGCATGCCCCCGCTCCTCCATCGCACCCGGCCTGGCATCCACAGCAGCCACAGCAGCCGCAGCAGCCGCAGCCAGGCCCTGATGCGCTTTTTGCGGCGCCACAGGGTCTCATCCAGGCACGCCGCGGCGGGCGCGGAGCGCGCGGCGCCACCGGCCGTGGCGGCCGCGGCAGCGGCCGAGACCTGGACTCTGGTTGGGATGCCGCCGCCGCCGCCGCTGCCGCCGCCTGGCCGCCGCCGCCTCGTGGTGGTGCGGACCCTTCATGGGAGGTGGCGCAGGGCCGCGCGGCTGCGGCGGCGGTGTGCGGGTCGCTGGGGCTGGTGCGGTGGCAGAGTGTGGCTGTGCACCACTGCCGGGACGCGTGGGGGCTGGTGGTGGAGCATGCCGATGGCTGGAAGCTGGTGTACTCGGGTGAGCTCGTGCACCGTGCGCACGTGTGTGTGTCCTGCGTGGCCGCGTGCCGCATGTGCTCCTGCCTGTGTGCTCCGTAAATACTCCGTTGTCAATCGTGGCGATTGGTCAATCGTGGCTTCTGGTCAATCGGGCTTCGTCACTCTACCTCGTCATCTCACCGCAATTTGCAGTGAACTCGTCCTTGTTGCCTGTATAGGGCACATCGCCCTATTCACCCGACACCCGCCTGCTGCCCGCACTGCGCCCGACGCAGGTGACACCCGGCCCTGCCCGGCGCTGGTGGCTGCGGGCCGCGGTGCCACGCTGCTCATCCACGAAGCCACCTTCGAGCCGTGCTTGGAGCAGCAGGCGCGCGGCAAGCGGCACTCCACCTCGGCCGAGGCGGCGGCGGTGGCGGCGGCCATGCGCGCCTACAGGTACATGTGTGCGCGCGCGCATGCATGCATGCGGGCATGGGCTGCATGCGGGCATGGGCACATGGGCATTGGGGTTGTTCGCGTCTAGTTGCTGGCTGCTGCTGCCACTGTCGCACAACGCTGATACGGTACTGAAGCTGCTGACAAAGCCCGCTGCTCCCGGGATCACTCACAGGACCGTGCTCACGCACTTCAGTCAGCGCTACCCGCGCGTGCCCGGCGGCATTGACGCGTGGGCTCTGCCGCTTCGCTGCCGGCCGGCAATCGCCTTCGACGGCATGCTACTGCCGCTGGCGGCGCTGCCCGCCCTGCCGCACGTCATGCCGCCGCTGGCGCTCGCGCTGGGGGAGCCGCCGCAGCAGCCCACGGCCGCTGTTGCTGGGTTGGCGTTGGAAGAGGAGAATGTGACCGAGGGGGGGCAGGACGAGCAAGAGGTCGTGCTTGATTAGGTGTAGCACTTAGGGCGCTAGGTGTGCTGGGGCCGTGAGCGCGTTTGCCAACGCTGTGTGGGGCAAGGCGGGCGGGTTGGTATCCCGCTTTACTCGCAGTGTGGCTCCGGTTTGGTGGCGTAGGTGGGGGCACTGGGGCCGCATGAACTACAAGAGATGGTAGGCTGCCGGCGTTGGTGCTGGGCTCAAGCAGTCAAGCGTGGGTTGGTGAATCATGATTCTGTTGGCGGGTTGAGCTTTCACATGGAACGCAAATCTGTTTGCCCGCCATGCCCGACTGAGCACCGCCCCTGTGGCCGGGTTTCCTTGATTTCTTTTGCGCTCCTCACGCCAGTTCCAGTATAGCCACGCCCCGGCACATTAACGCTTTATGGCCGGCCACGTAGCCACGAAACTGCGCCCAACCCTTGAGGCGCACAGGCGGCCATTTCCGGCAGAGGATGTAGATGGTTTCGGGACTCAGGTATGTGACAAGCGCTCACATGCGCCCCTGGGTAAGGTTGAATTCTACAGGCGTGTTTGCATATATTCAATGTCCCAATTTCACAGGGAAAGCTTGCAAGTAGCACGGCATTGTGAGGATGGTGTGTGCTACACTGCGCGAAGCCTACCTCCAGCAGCTTCACAAGCAAGTAGACAGCATCAAGCAATATGGTGTAGAGTGTTTGCAAGGGAAACACAGCATTTTCACCGGAGCGTACGGCCAACCAGTAGCAGCACTGCGTTTTGCAAACCACTGCACAATGTCACTGGGGATACTCCATCACTTGGAATAGCTTGCTCGTGTGCTGCTACTCACCATAGCACGCATTACTTGCTAAGAAAACTCGCCTGCTCACCACCATCACAGTCAGCCTTTGACCGCGTAGTTGCCATCTCAAACTCATCACTTGCAAGCTAGCCAGACGCGTCAACAGCAGACGAACAACACTGCTGGTCGCACCCTGGCGCGAACCTTCTGACCGTCGACCTCGGGAGCTCGGTAACGCTACTGCCCCAGGAGCGACGTTGCGGAGTCGCGTGCGCTTGAAATTGGCGTTCGGTGAGAGGCTTGTTTACCGGAATGCATTTCAGCGTCTGCTAGTGTGTGGGTCCTGCTACCGGCTCATGGCGGGCCGCATGTGAACGCTAGAGTCGCCGAGCCTGCAGGAAACGCTCCTCCAGCGCAGTGGTTCACAAGGCATTTCACAACTACTACAGGCCACTATCAAACGCTCAAAACTCTTCGACGGCACATCCTCGGTTGGAGCCAGAGTGTCACAGTCTTCAACAATATCTTGTTCATCCAGACATCAGCACCTTGTGGAGCGGAACACGGGTCAATAGGCCGCTCTTGTCGGTGTGGGCACTTCCTGGGCCCGCAGCTATGGCGCACCCACGCTGACGGGTCGCCCGCCCAGCGAGACACCTAGCGGCTCGGCGGCGCTCTGCGCCGCTGCCGCATACTCTAGACCAATGACGGCGTCATTCATAACCTCTATAGTAACACTAGGCACCCCCTGCCCAGGGCGGCAACAACAGCCCGCGGCGTGTCGCAGCAGCCCCAGCCCCAGCAGCAGCAGCAGCAGCCAGGCCTCAGCACGGACACAACGGCGCAATGCAGCGGGGACAACGGCACCGGGCACCGGGCGGCAAACACTGCTTGTGGCAGCGCTCTTGTTGCTGACGGCGGGGCTAGCAGCAGCCCAACCGCCGCCGTCCTTCTACTGCAACACATGGAAGGGCACCACATCGGCAACCTGCCCCATATGTGCTTCTGGGTCGCCATGCACGGTAAGACAGGACAGACGCGGGCTAAAGAGGGGGGAAGTGTGTGGGGAAGCGTGTGCAGCCTTGCTCCCTAAGACAGGGCCGGGGCTGGGTACAGGGCTGGGGTGGGCCCTGGAGCTGGCCACTACGGGGCATTGGAGGCGGGTGAGGTAGCACCAACACTGGGCGGATCCAGCGTGGCGCGTACGCTGTATGGGGTCAGGGGGTCAGGGATGTGTGCTCATGTGCTGTGAGGACAGGAAGTGCTCATGCCGCGCCCAAGACCGGTAGAGAAGTCATTGATTGACAAACACACTTGAGACGAGCGATGCCAGCGTCCGCCTGAAACCCGTTTATTGCCACCCAAGGTCTCGCGCATCCGACTCACGCGACCCCTGCACACACCCCAACCCGCAACCAACAGACCATCACCACGGCAGACGACTTCTGGCGCAAGCCGGAGCTCTGCTCCCTGCCGGACATTGAGCCGCTCCGCAGCACCGTGACCGGCGCCACCTTGTTCCCCACCACCTCGATCTGCTCCGCTGACTCGGGCATTGCAGCCTACCCCATCCGCGGCCTGCCCGCCACGGGCGCCGCGGGCAAGACCGGGGGTACCGCCTATGCCTGGATCGGCTACAACGGCCGTCTGTACCTGACGCTGGCGTTTGACTGCAACTTTATGTTCAGCTCCAACCCCAACTGGCCCGGGCCCAAGGTGTCAGTGGCCCTGTGGAACGCCGCCAACGGGCTGGGCCGGCCGCAGTACGTGGATGTGCTCTACGCAGCCGGCTTCTACACCTGCTACACGCTGTCCATAGACCTGCGTAACGTGTGCAACCCCGCCGACGGAGCCGTGTTTAACCCCTCGCCCAACGCCGGCTCCACCTGCCAGTGCAACGGCGGCGCCTGCCCCAGCCCGCCCACCAACCTGTTCAACGAGGGCATGCCCCTGTACATGGACGTGCGCGTGTCACTGGGCGACTACGCCTCACAGGACGGCCTGTGCGCGCCCGGCAGCATCGGCAACTACACGCTCAGCAGCCCTTCGGACGGCCCAGCCGTGAACCCGCTGTTCGTGCCCAACTGCATCGCGCCGCCTAGCCCGCCGCCTGCGCCGCCGCGGCCGCCGCCGCCCACCCCGCCCATCCCGCCGCGGCCGCCGCCCAGCCCGCCCAAGCCTCCCAGCCCGCCGCCGCCGCGGCCTCCCACGCCGCCCACGCCGCCCAGCCCGCCGCCGGTGGACGTGTCGGTCGTGATCACCACTCCCATGATCTTGGACCGCGACACCACCTGCCCCTCCGTCATCCTGTGGCTGGCGTCCTGGTACGCCATCGTCAACGCCACCGTCAGCAACCCGCCCTGCGTGGTGGGCGTGTCGCCGGCCTCCTCCACCATGTTCATCACGTACAGCCTGCTGCCTAACCAGGCCGTGCCCTTCGTCAACATCATCTTCCCCGCCTACCCCGAGCCGCGCTCCATCCAGCTCAAGGTGCTGATGCTGGACCTGCTCAAGCTGCCCTGCAACTCCACCAGCAGCGTGCAGGGCGTGGGCATCTACCGCGTCGTGCCCGACAACCTGCTGCCCAGCAACATGAAGGACGACCGCTGGCCAGAGCTCTACTGCGCGCCGCAGCCGTCGCCGCCGCCCAGCCCGCCCCTGCCGCCGGCGCCCAAGGCCCCGCGCGCGCCGCCCCCCAGCCCGCCGCCGCCGCCACCTCCCAGCCCGCCGCCGCCCAGCCCGCCCCCGCCGCCGCCGCCCAGCCCGCCGCCGCCGCCACCCATGCCGCCGCCGCCGCCCGGCATCCTGTACTACTGGCAGATGTTCTACCCGGCCCCCATCGACCAGGCGCGCGCCAAGGACTGCACCTACGTCAGCTTCATTATGAAGTACAGCTACAAGATTGCGGAGCTGTCACCCGGCCAGACCGACCCCAACTGCACCCTGTCCTCCACCAAGCTGGTCGCCACGCTCATGTTCTACAGCATCGAGCGCGGCGCCAAATCCATGGTGGGCGTGTTCAACGAGGCCGCGATCGGCGAGTTCGTGACCATGTACGGCATCCCCTGCAATTCCATCATCTACATGTCGTACGACGATGGATCCGGAGCGACAGTGGGCTTCAAGACGTTCTCGGGATCCAACGTGCCGGCGCTCAAGTGCGGCCTGCCGCCACGCCCGCCGCGCCCGCCCTCGCCCAATCCTCCGCCGCCCACGCCACCCTTCGCGCCTGACCCACCCTCGTCGCCTGACCAGGCGTCGAACTTCTCTCCGCCTCCACCCGTGCGCCAGCCGCCCTCACCACGCCCCCCCTCGCCGCGGCCCCCTGCGCCAGCGCCTTCGCCGCCTTTCAACGCCTCAACAATCCCACGCCCGCCGCGCCCGCCCAGCCCGCCGCGCCCGCCGCCGCAGCCGCCGCAGACGCCCGACGTTGTGTTCCAGCCGCCCAACGGCGATCAGCCGTCAATCCTGGACCCGCCGCCGCCGTCTCGCCAGCCGCCGTCACCAAAGCCGCCGCGGCCGCGGCCGCCGCCCCTCCGCTTCCCTCCCGAGGTCCCCTTCCTGCCCCTGCCTCCTGACATCACTCAGCTCCCGCCGCCGCCGCCGCCGCGTCGCCGCTCGCCACCGCCCCCCACCCCGCCTTCGCCAAAACCGCCACGCTCACCGCGCCCGCCGCCGCCGAGTGTCTCCCCACCACCGCCGCCGTCGCCACCGCCGCCCAAGTCGCCCCGCCTGCGCCCGCCGCCGCCGCAGCCTGACACCCCTCCCCCCCCGCCGCCGCCCAAGTCGCCCCGCCTGCGCCCGCCTCCGCCGTTGCCCAGCCCGCCGCCGCCGCGGGTGCCGCGCGCTCCCCGCCCGCCGCCGCCCGCGGGCAAGCCGCCGCCACCCACGGGCAAGCCGCCGCCTCCGGGCAAGTCGCCTCCTCCTCCTCCTCCAGTCGTCCGCTCGCCGCGCCCGCCGCCGCCCTCGCCCCCTCCCTCGCCGCCGCCTCCAACGGGCAACATCACCGTCAACAACCGCACCGTCATTATGTCAGTGGACACAATCCTGACCCGCGCCCTCACCAACGCCCACTGCACGGCACTAACGGTCATCACGGCGCAGTCGGTGCCGCCAAGCGTCAACGTAACGGCCGGCCCCAACTGTCAGCTCAACGACCCGCCCACCACCGGTGCCAAGGTCATTGTGGTTCTGGAAACCAATACCCAGGCTTTGGATTTCTACAACGCCTACGCCACGCCCACGCGCGCCGACACCATCGTGCGTGTGTTGAGTTTACCTTGTAACCGCTCCTCAGTAATCTTCGCAGCGCCCGGTCTGGCTGAACCACGCGTGTTCGATCAACGAAACGTGCCGGCGCTGCAGTGCGCGTCACGCACCACAACGGCCTCGGGCCGCCGTCTTGTCTTGGCAGCGGAGCGCGCTATGCGAGCGTTTGAGGAGGCCGAGGCCGCGGCCGCCCAAGGCGGCCGCCGGGAGCTGCCGGAGGAGGTAGCGTTTGGCGACGTGCCGGAGGAGGAGCGTGCCGGCGTTGCACTGCCGCTCGTGTCGCTGCCCATCCTCAGCCATGGCGCCAACGAAGCGGACCCCAGGGCGGCTGCGTCAGCAGCAACAGCAGCAGCTGTGTCGCGGGCGCTTGGGGAAGCGGGCGAGGAGAACATGGTGACCGTGGGCGGGCAGGCCGCCGCCGCACTGGTTGGCGAGGACGGGCGGCGCCGCACGGCGGTGCTACAGGACGAGCTTGCGGGGCTGATGCTTGTAAACCTGGACGACGAGGAGGAGGACAGCAGCAGCAGCAGCAGCTCGCAGGAAGACGCCTTGAATCCCGGGTCAGGCGTGTCGGCAGCCAGGGGCCGGCAGCAATAGCGTGCTGCTGGTGCAAGCGCACACGGCACACCATTGCAACGGAGACCGGCACTAGGTGCCATGCGATTGCCGGACCGCCCGACCGGGCCTGACCTCGCGAGGAAGGCCGTGCGGGGCGGCGTGTGTGATGCGCCGCGCGCACGTGCGTTTCTAGTTCTTGGCTCATTGCTGCCCCCAGCGTTGCGCGATGGAGCGCGCTTGGGGCTGCTGAAGACCTTTGGATTTACTCGGGCAAGCTGGCTGGGATTGCGTGCGGATTACAGCGGGCGGGCCGATTGCGATATGACACGTATGGGCATGACCCGGCGAGGCTTGGCTGAGCCCACTGTGATGTGCGCTCACCGAAAAGATCGCATGCAAATGACTGCAGGCTGAGCGAATGACGCGTGCAATCGAGAGACAAGACTGTTGTGTTAAGGCTGGCAGGCCGGGGCTGCAGTGCTAGGGCTTGCAGCGGCCGACGGCCCCCCTTCAAGCATTGACAAGTGTGTTCATGCTGTTCCTGCCTCTGCTGAAAGGAGATGGGCGGTGGCGAGTTGAGTTGGTGTTGTGGACGGACGGGAAGGCTTCGTGAAGATGAACAGGCGGAGCTCACAGGCGCACTTAGCACGGCGCAGCCGTTTTGACAATGATATGCCTGCAATCTAGTTTATTTCTATGTCCGGTCATTGGCCGTGGCAAAGGAGGTCGTGAGCGGTGTTGCCTGGTCGCATGACTTTCTGCTGACACCTGACCGTGTGCCGTGTACGTGTGTGCGCGCAATCCTATCAGTGCTAAGGACGGCTTGTTTCTGTCGTGTGCGTGAGCATGATATCTTCACCTTTACAGCATCACTTGACAACTTGCGACTTTGACTGGACATGCGGGAAAGGGTCATCGGGAGACGTAGCAAGGAAGGTGCTCCCTAGGCGGCTACGCCGCAGAAAGGAGCTTAGTCTCGGCAGCTGTAACATGCTGTTGGTCCAGGGCTGCTCTATTTTTCGTGGGTCCGGGAAACATTCTCATCTGGGCCATTTGCTGCACCCCATCTCGTTCCAGGCCACTCCCGCGGCGAATCCAGCCAGTTTCAGCGAAGGCCCCTGCCACCAGCAAAGCCACCCCGATCCACCACTGGCTCAAGTACATCAGCAGCGATGGCTTCAGTGGGAGCTGAAGGACATGTGCCCTATGGACCGCAGCGAGAAGAATATGCACACATGCTGAGAGGTTGAGGGGACGTCGCCTCAGCGAGGCGCAAGGCCATGGCACATCCTCGCCTAGTGCTCACACTTCCAATTTTGATGGGTCGCGCCCGCCACGCCGTGATCGAGCCGGATGGACGTGCACATAATTTCCCTTATGCCCAACATTACATTTCAGTGCAATTTAAAAGGTTCCGCGTACCTGTTTGGCTCCAACGCTGAGTGCGCGGTAGCGCCAACAAACAACAAATGTTAGGATACGCCACTTGAGCAATACCATTGCTTTCGGGCCTATAACTTCACTAAGCAAGTTCCTGGAAGTGGAACGCTGCTGATAACTACATGAGGAGTCACCAAGAAGGAAGTAGCAAATGCCATGCGCTATAGCTCGCTGAGTCTTCTATAGATAACAAGCAACGGTTGACCTGAGGTTTGCGCGAAGCCGGTCGGTCAGCCCCACATGGAGGACCGGCGACGGGCATGGTGGACAGGGAGGCTTCGCCATGCGGCGTGCTGCTTAGCTTTGCTAATAGGCCTTTCCTGGAGCAGTACAGCTCTAGGTAAGGCGCGTGACAATCATGGAGTTAAGAGGGGGCTGAAGGGGGGCACGGGTTTAGGCGACGCCCTGCGACGCAGGGGCAGGAACGGACAGCGTTGGGGAAGTTAGGGTTGGAGTTGGGGTGGTCGCCGCCACCAAAGCATGCACCTCACAGCGGACCGCTTGAGTTAGGGGGGAAGCAAATGAAAGGCTGGTACGCAAGCAAACGCTTGTGTGCAGACCCTGGCAGCCCTGTGGAGACGTGTGGAGATGAGCCGGGCGTTGGAGCATACACTGCACACCCTCGACCCCTGGCAACATCCGCTTTCCTTCAACGACAGCGCGCCGCGAATGGTCGGGGCGCAGACTAAACGGGGAACATGCCCGGTTGCAACTTGGGCTTTGAACCCGCCCCGAACCGGGCTTGTCGTCTGTGTGGCTGCACCCCCACGCTGCACCCCTGTCGCACGTGTCACAGCTGTGGGTCTTCCCAAGTGAAGAAGCTGGTGCTGGTGCTCACCTGCACAACTGGTTCCGTTCTTACATACATGACTTGATGTCTATAAACTTAACTCCAGGGAGCCCGAGCGGCATTCCATGCCCCTTCACGTCGTGGCGGGCGGCTATCATTGCTCTGAGCTCCACGACTGCGTGCCGTGGTTGCGACTTTGAAGACTGTGTGTTGAGCTGCCAGAGGTGCGAGGGTAGAGGGCACAGGGAGTAAGGGGCTGCCTGCCTGTCTGTCTGCCTATCCGACCTGCCTGGCCTGTCCTATCCAGACGATACGAGCAAGCGGGCGTGCCACGTGCAGGTGTGCATTTGGGCTGCCGGCAGCTGTCGACCTGCAGACATGCCCAAAGGCCGGCACACCGCGCATCTACCTCACCCCGACTGGGCTGGTGTGCATTCGAAAGGTGTGCAGCATGCACTGCATCATTCTGCTGTCATTCTGCTGTTGATGTTGATGTGTTGCCACATTATCCCAGTACAAACGTGATGGCCCCTTGCCCTCGTGAGTGTACCTGAATGCCCTCCGTGTGTATCCCGGTTGTTGCGCAGGGGGGTGTGCGGCCGCTTGCAGGGCTGAACGGCACTGCCCCCCCGCCGGTGCAGCAGTTCGGACCCCCGCCGCCGCTGGAGGTGGTTACGGCGTCGGTGTCAGATGGTGGGTCAGACAGGCCATAGTCTGCAAGCCACAGTCAGGGTCATGCTTGGCATAGTTGCAGGCTCATAGGCAGGCCATTTGTGGGAGGGTAGAAGTGAGAGATTGGGAGCCAGTGAGCATTGCGACACCCGCAGCAGCAGGTTCTGCATGATTAACCACGCGACCAACAGCTCCAGAGCTGAAACACGCGTACGCTATGCGTGCGTGCTCCTGGTGTACCCGCAGCCGAGGTGCAGATCCTAACGGGGCACGACCGTCCGCATGACCTTATAAACTTTACTGACATGGACGCAGTTGCGGTGCGTGCTGCAGAGGAGTGCGAGCATGGGGGCCCCGGGCGCAAGCGTGGGGCTGTGATTTTTGCATCTCGTCGTTCTACATTGATGATAGCGACGTAACCTGCCTTGCCGTACACGACCCCCGCAATGCGCAGGAGACGGAGGAGTATGCTGTGCTGTTATCGCAAAAGGTGCGCCACGGGATTGCGCCCTGCTAGTGGGGTGAGCAGGGACCAGGAAGGAGAAAGGCCCGCGGGTGCCTCCTACGTGGCGCACGTAGATAGACAGGGAGAACGATGACATGAAGGTTATGGACAGCGGACATGGAAGTCACTGCGCAGGATGCAAGTGTATTGTGGCCCTGCATACAACCCCGCATTGCTGTGACACACGCACACACACACGCACACACACACACACACACACACAGGTGGACAATGCCACTGATTTTGTACGGCAGGTACGGTTGATGGAATTGGTCACGCACGTTGCCGTTCTATGTCGTAATAGCATGCGTCGCAGTGCCTACCGTGGCGATAGTCGCAGATGGGGCCATGCTTTAACAAACGGTGCTTGTGATGCGATGCCGCAGGTTGCGAGCAGCGCCACGGACCCGCTCACAGCCAGTCTGCGCACGGGCGATGTGATAGACCTCAGCGTCACGGCCACGGTAGGGCATGCGGCCCCGTTCAGGGCGTGCTCAAAACCGGCTGCATCACATCTCTGCCGTTGTGTTAGGGGCCATCCCAGTAGCATGCTCTTGAGCTAAGCTACCCTCGCTTTCCTCTTTCCATCACGCCAGGTGGAGGGTAGTGGGCGGCGGCGTCACCTGCTAGAAGCGGCGCATGGCAGCCGGCGCAGTCTGCTCGACTTTAGCTCGCTGTTGTTGGGACGCGGCAGTCTCAATATCTCAAACATCCAACTCAAAAAGAGTAACGGCGGCAAGGGTGAGTCCAGACAGTCAACGGCGCAACGGCGCAAGGCAAAAGCCTGTACGCTCGCGCATCAACGTGGACGGGCATATGAGGCTCAGTTGGATTCTCGGGCCTGCTGCTGACAAGCCATGCTTTGCATACGGTACCGCAGACTTCGTGGTTGGCGGCAAGCCCGTCAACATCACGTCGCTTACGTTCCTGGTCCGCATGTGCGGCAAGGAACTGAACTTTGGCCAGCAGGTGGGGCACCAGGCCGGGCTGCCTGGGCATCCAGCCGTTAACGGTTATATGTCTTTGCCCTTCCAGCTCCTCGCATGCTCGTAATCTTACGCTTACTTCACTCCACAACACCAATTTCTGACCAACAGGACATTCAGAAGATATACTTTAACAAGTTTGCCGGTGCCGGCGTGTACACGTTGCAACGGCAGCATGAAGTAGGTAGCTCGCCGCAAGGCTCGCCATGCGCACGTCACTTTATGTCGCACTATGCACAGCATTGGGCTTCTGTCAGTCGCTGCATGTGCTCTGCCGCGCGCTTGTGTTCGAAATGCTGTGTCCCTTCCGCCTTGCAGGTGTGCTCCTTTAACAAGCTGCTGTTCCCGCCCGAAACCAACCTCATCTTCGGTCCCATCGACATTCCGTGCCAGGCTACCGTGACAGCCAGCACCACGGCCACAAACAACACGGGCGGCAAGGGTGCGTTTGCATACAGGGGAACGAAGTAACGTTTGGGCAATAACGCCACAATGCATGCCTGGCTAAGTATCAGCACCAGAGAATGCCCATCTCACTCGTGTGAATTCCCGACTTCCTGTCGTGTGCATACGCGGCGTGCCGTATGTTTCCTTGCAGGCGACGTGTCGAAGCTCACCATGTACCAATATGACATGTAAGTTCACTTACGGGTATGTGGCCTTGGCGTCTCGCACCTGCTTGGGGCTGCCGTGAGCACTGGAACTCTGTAGCTCAACTGCCTCCCACCTGCGCCTATACCCGTCCACCAGGACGACCGCGTGCAACGACGTAGAGAAGTACGGCGTGTGGGAGCTGGCCAAGCAGTGGCTGCAGAGGAACCAGCCCGCTGTATACTCTAACATCCGCTTCTACAAGCGGAAGGTCATGATGCTGAGCTTTGCGGACCAGTGCGCATGGAAGGGTCTAGGCAATACGGGCTGCGGCGACGGGCACTGCATGTCTTGGCACCGCGTGCCTCCCAGGTGCGTGTCGATCATGGATGATAATGTCTCACGCACTGACTGCGGTAATACCCTGGGTGCTGTGGCCGTACGTTGAACTCATCCCCCGGCAGTGCCTGCGCGGTCCGTCAATCGCTCGTGCTGCTTGTCCTCCGCCTCGCCTTCGTGCAGTTACGTCGCCGAGGGCTCCTGGGGCGCCACCTCGCCGGACATGACTGCGTTGTTCCACGAGCTGGGGCACAACATTGGCCTCAACCATGCGAGCAGGTGCGTGCGCTGCATGTGGGCGATGGAGCAACATGGCAGAGCCTGCTAACCTCCTGTTGCCCCTGCATTCCGGGTGTGCAGGGTCTACAGCACTCCTGGTCTGGACACAAGTGTCTATGGTGGGCGCCTCGTGGTGAAGTGGTGAATGCCTCGGACCTAACACAGCAAGGCGCGCTGCGCCTCCTGCCCGCAACCCGCGCACTGCTGCGGCATGCAGACGCTGTTTATGGGGCCCGCTTGACCCTTGCCTCCCCTCGCGCAACACACCGTCTGACAGGCGACGTGACGGATCCCATGGGATCTGGCTATCCGGACCCCACACGAGTCAAGCTGGGCCCCGTGTGCTTCACGGCGCCTCAGGTGTGCGTTGAATGAGCTACCCTCCCACTTCCCTCCCAACTGCCAACCGTCGTGCTTTGTCAACCAGTCTGCGTCGCCCGTTCCTGCGCACCTGCAATGCTCACCGCCCATGTGCCTTGCATACGCCGCGCGTAAACAGGCGTACAAGGCGGGATGGTACAGCCCCATCGACAATCCAGATTACATCGACCCAATGCTGGACGGCGTGGCGACAGCAGACTTCAACCTGTGGACGCTACAAGCCGGCAAGACGTACACGTTCACGGTGCGTGCACTGGTGTGAACTAACTGGGACCAAGTTGTACACCACGTTGTGGACATACCAGGGGCGCCCCTTAGCACGTACCGTACCCCACGCACACCTGAGCTTACATGTCCGTCGTACGGCGGTCTTGCCCGCAGCTGCCCTCCATGCACCTGTCCGACAAGAACTACATCCGCATTAGCCTCAACACCCTCAACAACGTCAAGCTGCAGAGCGCCGTCTTTCTCAGCTACCGGTAAGCCATGGCTCGACAATTACCGATGGCAGCACCCGCGCATATCCGCCTTTCAGAGCTCAGCAGCTCTAGCCCATCTGTCGCAAGCGCGTTTCCACCACGCCCGCCGCAACGCTTTCCCACATACCCGTCTCCCCATCGTAGTATTTCCCCACGCCGCATGGCAATTTGTGCCCACCGCAGGGTGCGCCAGGGCCCCGGCGGCTTTGACCATGCAATGCGCCCGGCATTCAACGGCGCGGTCATGCTCCATGAGTACAACGGCACCGCGAGCGCAAAGCCGGACTCTGTTGGCGTCATGACGGGGCTGAGGGCGCTGCTGCGGCCGATTGGTGGCAAGATTCCAGACCTGTGAGTCATGCGACTTTTGAATCCCTTGCCGGGATGGTGTACTGTTGGGTGCCTTCGGGAATCAAGGACGAGGCAGTCCTGCAGTCATGCATGATGTTGATGCAAGCACGTCCATCTTCGGTGCAAAAAGCGCCTTCAGCAAATCTCTTGCCGCGGAAGTCCCAAACCTGCACCTGCACCCGCCCAACCCTGCACCCGTCCAAACCTGGACCAACCCTGCACCCGCCCAAACCTGGACCCGCCCAAACCTACCTGCACACCACACCTGCTCCCAACAGGCAATCTAACAAGCAGCAATTCGAGTTTGTCCTGTCGTACCGCTCCCCCCAATACACCACGGGCCCCGAGGTGCGTGTCTGGGAGAGGTTTGCGGCAACCAGACTCGCAAGCAGAGGCTAGCCCTGCGACTAGCCCGGCAGGAGCATGTACCAGGTGCTTGCCACAGGGCCCCGTAACCTCCGCCATTCATCCGCCCCGACTTGGCACCCTCCACCTACAGGTTTCGCGGTTGGTTGCGCGCATGGCAACGACAGCAGCTGATTACAGGCTAGCTTCACCGCCCAATACGGTCAAAATCGGATTGTGCAGGTGAGGCCGGGGTCAGGCAAGGTGCTACCATATGTGGCTTGACCGGTCCGGGTGTCCAAAGCGCGAAAGGGCAAACACCGGTACCAGCAGACCAGGCTGACCAGCATCCGCGCAGCAGACGCCCTGCGACGGCCTTGCATCGTCGACACGACCTTGGGCGCTCGCCCACATGCACAACCTGTTCGTGCATGCCTGTGCCTTGGCTTATCATGCCTGCTGCCGGAAACTGGGACCCAGGCAATGTACCGTTTATGTGCAGATACTTTCCTGTAAATGACTCACCACAACTGCCACAACACCCGCCTGTGGCAATTGCCTGCAGGGCCAACATTGATGCATTCACTTCTGACTTGGCCAACGAGGACACGTGCAACGACGACTTCGACCGCGACTGCAACGGCGTCTTGGACAGCGAGGAGGCTGTGTGCGAGCCGTTTAGGTTCCGCCGCCTGTTGCGGCAGCGTGGCCCCTTACGACATGCCATTTGACGGGCTGTACAGGAGCCTGAGCGGTGCGCACGTGTGACCGGAAACACTCTTGCAAGTCAAGATGACAAGTTCGTTGTGCGGGCAGCGCCACGCGCGTGCGCACGGTGGCGGCCCCTAGCTGAGTGACGGACTCACGGTTATGTCAAGAGGAGATGGAACCGAGTGTGTGCTGCGCTGCGAGTGGCAAAGAGGGGGCTTATGGCGCTGTGCTTCCCAGCTGCATTGGCAGAAAGGGGAGTGAAATGCGATGGTGAACTGAGCGTGTGCTTCATCCATTCATCGGTGGACCCTGGGTGGACAGGAGTTCGCTGTGCTGACTGTGCTGCGTGGCATATGCACCACGTGCTTGGTCACACGCGGGATCCTATGCATGCAAATCCCCTCGACCCAGCCCACCCCGCGTTCAACTCTCTGCCCTTTGATGTATGGACAGCGTGCATGGGCAGCCTTGTTGACCATGAATTCATGCGGTCCAGCGCTTGAGAGCCCCGCCACGTCAGCGCGCACTTGTCGAATATGGGCATTCCAGGCCCCTAGTTCTGCTTGTGGGCACTTCCCGGAACCCGATGGGCTCCACATATGCCGGCTTGCCACAGGACCGGGGGCACCCCGCCTGCCCCTGAGCCCCACATGGACACGCGATCACGTGATGGAGACTGCATCCTTCTGTTGCACATGCGGACAGAACTTTTCGTGCTCAACGCTGCCGAGTGCTGCCTCAGCGGAGAGGGACTGGCTGCAAGATTGCATAATGAGCTGGGTGCGGAGAGAGCTGCAGGGTCAGGGGCAGCCCTCGCATGTCACCCACCAAGGGCAAAATATGCTTTCTTAAAACAACAGGACCTGATGACATACGTCTCGCCTGCCGACCTTCATACACACGACCATGCTAGCCCATGCACGTACCACTGCGCCCCCAGGCCCTTCATCAGCTCTTCCCACTGCCTCACGCCAAAACGCTGGATTCAACGCAGCGCTCCACCCCATCATCGTTACTTGATGTTGATGCTCCTATTATCCTTCACCAGGCACGTCTTGCAGCTCAGCTTTCAGCACTTGTGTCAGCCATCTTGCATAGCGTGCAAGAGGTATTAGCGATTGCGCACGAGTCATGGTGTCCTGCGGTGCTTCTGGTGCCGGTAGGCTGAAATTCAGCTGGAATGAAGAAGTCAAACATATAACGCGTCATACTAGGTCCTCGCACTTAAGCAGACCGAATGCATCGTCGTAAGTGGCCGTATTGGTAGACTCCCGTTCGTTGAAGCAGATGCCAGGCCCGCTTCCCACCACACAGTGTTCACCGCTTTGACAACGCTTTGCAGGCATGCATATCCCTCAGGCGGCCTTCCGCCAAGTACACAACTCAATACACCCACATACTCACACGCACATGCGGGGATAATTGACAGCCCACACGTCGAGCGATGACGGGGAGGCCGCTAGAGCCCTCACTCGCTCCCATCGTACAGGACATACCACAATCCACATGCATTTGCATCGGAGGCACACACGAAGACAGCATGCAGAATAAAACTGCCAGGGCGTGGCTCTAAGAGGAATATGCGTCTAGAATTGTATGTGCGCAAAGAGGCACACGACATGAGGAGGACGAGACTTTGGGGGGGGTCCAACGACACCACGGAAGTCAGTACCAGTTGCTGCACGCTGGCAGGTTCCAAAAACCAACAACACTGGATCCACAATTCACATCCTCTGTTTTCGCGCGCAATCGGCGTTGCATGCCTCGGCACTGCACGCGTTCGCACACCCTGCTCTTGGTCAGGCAACTAAGGTCACCGTCATCGTCAGAGCTGCAGCGGCTCACTGCATCCCATTCTTGAAACATATGTTCGCAAGGTCGTCAGCGTACAATGCAGGCAGTGCGCTCGTCAACGCGGCCCCGTCCGTGCCTGCTGCATCAGCGGCGATATACTGAAGTCAAACGTTAGCGCTATGATACTAGAGGCAGCGGCGCTGCGTCTCCGGGCTAACGGAGCGGCTGCCCGCCTCCGGATGCTGACGCTTGCCAGTTGCAGGTTGCCTGCGAGCAGATCGTGACGCACATGGAACCATGTCAGCGCAATCGTCGTCATCCAACTGTGCGGCGTAGCCACTCCCAACTTGCCAGCACATACTGCTACTTGTGACACTGGGTACTAGGTCGGGATCTGTGCCAGCTCACAGCCTCGACAATACGGCATCCGCTGCTTGCGCCTCTGCGCTTAGCCACGCACCTGCCCAGGTCCAGCGTGTACAGGTCGCCTCCGCGCGCCGCCACCGCCGCCGCCTGCAGCTGCAGGTGCAGCTGCTGCTGCAACCGCGCCTGTCGCGCCACAGCCTCATCATATGAGGACACAGGCGCCGCCGCATGCGCGCCCGCTAGGCCACCAGCCGCCGCAGCAGCCGCAGCGCCCGCGCGCGCCTCCGCCACCTCCGTCGCCACTGACAGCACCTCCCAGGGCCGCGCCAGCTGCCTCCACCACGCCGCACCGTAGTCTCTCAGCAGCTGCTCTCCGGCCGCCACGCTGCGGATGGTCACGAGCACGGGCAGCAGCAGACCACGGACCGACACCGGCAGCACCTGTGAATGTGAATGGGTGGCCAGCAGCCGACAGGCAGACACAGGTCAGGTGCCGATAAGTTGATGGACGGCAAAGCGCGAGGCGTGTCAAGAAGTTAACAACAGTACGTTTACCAGACACACCATGAAAGTGACACCAAACGTATAGTCCTTTGGTCACTTACCGCGCAGTTGGCGGTCATCTCCGCCACGCCGCTCTCGTCCTCCACGTCGTTGCCCTCCACCCAGGCGCGCGGCTCCACGCGGGGGTCGTTGATCAGCGCCGCCAGGTTGCCGTAGCCGAGCATGTTGAGCTCCAACGGCTGGTTGAAGTGGCCTGTTGGGAATGGCGAAGGTGTGGTGTTCATGCAGTGAATGCGCCAGGACTGCAAACGGTATGCGCGGGAGACAAACCACCGTTGCCAGGGAGGTAGGGCATCAACAGCAGCAGCGCCGAAAAGAGCAATGCACAATAAGGATTCCAATGAAAGCTGGAGTGCACGTACCTGCAGCTGAGGACGCGCCACCGGCCGCCCACTGCAGCTCTCCCTCCAGCCCCGGCACTGGCAGCCGGAAGGCGCCGGCCAGCACCTGCCACGCCGGAGCCACGTCGCCCAGCCCCACCTCCGCCACCTCCGCCTCCAGCTGCGCCCGCACCGGGTTGTTCACGTGCCGGTAGCCCTGCGACACGAACCGTGCCGCCACCGCAGCCGGCATCACATAGCCCGTCACCACGCCCAGCACCGTGCTGCGCCCGATGCGCCGCGCGGCCCGCAGCCCCGCGCCGCCGCGCGCCACGTCCTGGCACGGCTCCACTAGCTGCGTGGACAGCTCCATGGGGCCCTCGGTGGGAAGCGGCGTGTCCCAGCCGCGCCCCGCCCCCAGGCCCAGCAGCCCCGCCACCTGCGAGCTGATGAGCTCGGCGTTGAGGCCGTAGCGGTAGAGCACCTGCGCGGTGGGGTTGGCTGCGCCCTGGCCGGTGCCCGGGTCCGGCCCCACGCCCGGGATCTCGATCTGCTCAATGGCAGGGTCGGCTTCTTGCCGCGTGCGCGCCACTGCAGAGGCCTGCCATGCCGCCATGGCGCGGCGCACGCCTGCCGCCAGCTCCGGGTGGAAGGTGAGGCCGCACAGCCGCAGCTCGCCGGGCTGCAGCGGCGGCAGCCGCGACCCGTGCGGCAGGAAGCCGTGCAGGTGCGTGATGGAGGTGGCGGGCAGGTTGGCGCTGCTGTTGGCGCCGCCGGCGCCTGCCGCAACCAGGCCGCGCAGCAGGCCACCCAGCGGCGGCACGTAGCCGGACTGCGGCCCAATCCAGGCGTCTTGCGCGTCCTGCTGCCCGAGCGACGCCGCGGCCGCGTCCGCAAGCCCAGACTGTCCACGCGGCCCCAGCGGCGGTCTGCCCAGGCCCGCTCGTGATAGCTGTTGCTGTGCCCACTGCAGCTGCTGTTGCCGTTGCAGCAGGAGCAGCTGCTGTTGTTGCTGTTGCTGGGCCTGCTGCTGCTGGTGCAGGAGCAGCGCCTGCGACAGTACCTGCGCCTGCGACGCCGCCGCCGCAGGCTGCGCGGGCTGTTGCGTCCGCCGTGCCAGTGTCTGCACGTGCACCGCCGGCGGCAGGTGCCAGCCCGACGACTGCGTGGGCGGCGGCACGTGCTGCTGCGTCACCACGCAGCGCCCGTCCTCCATTCGCCACAGCCACATCTCCAGCCGCTTCGAGCTGCTGTCCCACATGTCGCCTGCCACCTCCCGCACCATCTCCGACGACCCCGATATGGTGGCACTGCCGCTGGGCGACACGCGCAGCCGCGAGCGCGTGAAGCGCCGCAGTGGCGCGTCAGCGTCCGCCGCACCGTCGACAGCGGCGCGGAACCACAGCGTCAGCGGCGCCGACTCCTCGGTCGCCGTGCCGCGCACGCTAGGAGGCAGCAGGTTGGCGGTATCTCGAGGAAGGTAGATACCGGTGCCGTTAAACCACAGGTCGCGCGGACCCGCAGAGCCCTTGGGGGCCTCCTCGTTGCCGTCCGCCGCATCGCTGCCCGCCGCCTCAGAGCCCTCCTCCTCCGCGACGTCACGCGTGTGTGCCGTATGCTCCTCCTCCGCCTCGTCATCGTCCTCCTCCTCGTATGAGGCGCCACGGCCTCGCCGCCGGCCGCCGGCGCCACCACCGCGGCGAGCCGGCGCGCTGCGAGCAGGTGCCGCCGCCGCTGCCGCCGTCGCCGCCACTGCAGCAGGCACTGGTTGCCCCGCTGCTGCGGCAGCCATGGCGTTCAGGGCCCATGTGGCGGTGTCGGGCAGCTCCTCCTCCCACGCCCCAGGCAGGTCGTCCAGGGAGCCCACCTCCGATGCGGACGGCGCGGCCTTGGACCCACGCGGCTGCCGGGCCTTGGAGGCTCCCGCCCGGCGCGACGTCGCTCCACTGACTGCCGTGCCCGCTGCGCCCGCCGCCACGCCTGCTGACGCCTTGGAGCCGCCCGCGCCGACGCCGTTGCCCATACCGCCGCCGCCCGCGGCCTCCGCCACCGTGACCAGCAGTCGCCCATCGGCCAGGCGCCACAGGCACAGCACGCCGCCGGTGGCGGGCGCGCCACCGGCGATGGTATCAAGCAGGCTCTTCATGCGCGTGAGATGTGCCACCCGACGGTGCTCGTAGTTGTACACACGCAACGCGGCGTCGTAGCGCTGCAGCGCCTCCAGGCCCAGGGCGGCGTTGGCGGCGACGCTGCTGAGCGCCATGTACCAGAGCGTCACGGTGGTGGGCTGCACGGTAGCCGCGGACACAGCCTGGGGTGGGAAGACGGAAAGGCCACTCAGCGGCAGGCCGAAGGTGCCGCCGCCGAACGATGTGAGCCGGTAGGGGCCGCGCGCGTTGACGCGCCACTCAGCTGGGATGGTGCCCATCATCTCCTCCGTGCCGTCCACGGTCCGGCGGCCGGTGTGCTCCAGCGCCTGCGGCGTCCACCGGGCGCTGCCGCCCGCGCTGCTGATGCCGCCGCCCGCGCTGCCGCCGGCGCTGCCGTCTGTGGACGAACGCCCGGCGCCTCCGCCTGCCCGCTGCTGGCTGTTGCCACTGGCGCCGTACTCGTGGAGCCCACGGTCACGGCCACCCGGAACGCCGCCGCGGCGCGCTCCGGACGGCGGCAGGCCCATGCGGCCAGCGAGCGCGTGGCTGTGCCTACCGCGCCCTTGGCCAGCGCCCCCATGCCCAGCCGCAGCTGCCCCACCTGCCAGCCCTGCCGCGTCCTGTGCCTCTGCGCCCACATCCACGGCGCCCACCATGACGCGGCCGTCGTCCAGGCCCCACAGGCCCAGCGTGCTGCCCACGTGCGGCGTGACCACGCCCTCCACGCGGCCCGCCAGCCCCGACATGCGCGTGATGTGCACCGTCTTGCGGTGCTCGTAGGTGTAAATGCGCAGCGCCGCCTGGTGCTGTCGCAGCGGCGCCGAGTCGGGCTCGCCGGCTGCCTGGTAACAGAGCGTGATGACGGTGGGCTCCACGGCCGCCATAGCCACCTTCTCCGGAGGAAACAGCGGCAGCGCGCCCAGCGGCAGCCGGTAGGCGCCAGCCCCCAGGTAGCGCAGGCGGTGCGCGCTGTCGTCGCCGCAGGCATGAATGGCGTCGGCATCGTCGTCAGGATCGTCGGCGTCAACAACCGGGGATAGGTCGTGGTGCGGCAGGGGGGCTGGACCAATCTCAGGGTCGGCATCATCCACAGCTGCGTCTTCATTAGAGGCCTGCGGCGCCGCTGCTGCACCGCTGGCCACGTCCGCGTCCACTGCCAACTCGGCCTCCTGCTTCACCCAGTCGTCAGCCAGGGCATCGGCGTTTCCTGTTTCAGCATCTGCAACGCCCAGGCCAGGGCGACCTGCAGCTATCCCGCCCGACAGCTGGTCTGCTTCCTGCTGTTCCAACTCCTGCTTCAGGATTGGTGAGCCCGGTAAGCCCTGTGCTCGGCCCAGAGCGCTGCTGCTGTCACCGCCGCTCTCGCCGTGGAGGGGCTTGGGCACGGTGGTCAGAGACGAAGCGGCAGGACCGCTACGACACAGCGCAGCCTCCAGCAGCTCGCCTGTTACGCCCGCCTGACCTGGCCCCACGAACGTATCGCCTTCATCCGAGATATCTGCAGCCCTTTGCCCGTGCAGCCTAGGTTCAGCCGCTTGGCCAGAAGGCACCGATGTCCCGACCATGCCTGCCATGACGTATGCTTGTCCAAGCCGCTGCACTGCCGCGTATATTCCCTCTGCACTGCTTGATGTTGAATTACTCTCCGGAGCTGCTTGCTGCATTGCCTGGCGTTGCCGAGGACTCCGCGCGCCAAACGACGTGGCTTACCGCTGCACAGGGCGGCTAAGCCCTTAGGCTGATAGCAGCTGAGTTGTAGCCATTTGTTTGGAGATTTGGGGCGCCGCACCAGGCTGGTTGGGAAGGCGTGAGTGGCGCCTTGCCGAGTTTGACTCTGACTGGCTAAGACGTCGCTAGCCGGCCGGGGCCTACGTAAATGTGCAAACCGCTATGCGAACGTTTTTTTGTTCTTCTATGTGGAGTTGTCAGCTTCACTCGGTCAGGTCGCGCGGAAGTTGCGCGCCACGACTCAACGTTGACAGGGACACCGAAGTGTACTGACAAAAAACAGTTTGTGTGCTATGCTTTAATAGCCCAAGCTGTGCTCTTTGGCGCCCTCGGGCGTAAGGCCCGCCCTGCATGGGGCTTTTCGTGCACCCTAGCCCTTAACCCTTTAACTTGAACGCTATGCATACTCCAGTACCAATTGTTTATTGTTATGGATGTTAAAGCACCTCGGCCAAACATAGCACTTGCATCGGCTCACAGGGGCGGCCCTGCCCGCACTCGCAGCTTCCCTGCAGTACTGTTTTGCTTAGATGTTGTAAAGGACCCGGGCAACTGACCAGCTGACCAGAGAATTCCGCGCATTCCTACATGTCTACGCCGCACTACGTGTGTTTTTCGGTACACGACGGTAGGAAGTAATGTGGCTAGTTGATGTAATGTAATCCGTCTATATGTGCGAGCTTGGTAATTAGGAGCAGGTATGAGGGCCTTTTGAAGTTTAACACCAACGATGATGGTGACTGGATGGTGGAGCCGTCGTGGTGAAGCCATTGTTTGGAGTTGCGAACTCTGCAAAGGGTGTGTCATTTGAACACTGTTCAAGGCGCTCTTCCTACCAGGGAATGCGTTGGTACGTGCGGTCAACGTTTGACGGCATGTTTCTACAAATGGTACAAAGTGACCCCCAGCGCATTCGCATTCACTGCTAGCACTTCGCTAACATGACACCGGCGGCCGCCGCATGGCTCTCATCTCTGGTACCGCTGGCTGATTCATCTCTGGGACCTTGGGTGGGGTTCCCTAAATGAGGCCTGCAGGCCCTGCCGCATCCGATGATGCCGGGACCGTACGGATGAATCAGCATGCCGTTACTCCTGTCTGGGCCCTGTAACCTCCTCCAAAGGCTACCATCCTTACCTGCGCCTAGCCAGCTTCCACATGCACTCACAAAAGTCATAAACACAACAACCATGCTCCTCTTATGACCGCCTCGGACGTGAATACCAAAGCGCCGCACGTGCCACGTGCCACGTGCAACGTTTTAACGGTAACCATGGTTACTGGTGTGGCACCTCGAGCTTCATGACCTCCAAATCTTTCGCGAAGAAGCGCCCTATATCGCGCACACAGTCCATGCCGCACGCGCGGTACTTCACTGCGTGTCGATCTGCGGACACCAGCGCTGCCGCATCCTCCTTCCACATGCCGGTCTCGCCGTCCTCACTAGCGTTGCTCTTTGCCGCCTGCGGGGTTGGGCGGGCCGCGGGTGAGGGGATTGACAGATAGTACGGCAGGCTTGGTCATATTCAATACCTCGCGACGTCCGATTATGACACGCTTATCATATCAAACGCATGCTTGTGGTGTTACGGTATTTGGTCATGTGTTAGGAAGGTCCAGGGAACGGGTTCTATGTTACCACAGACCCACCTGCACGTGCACGCCCTGCTTCATCCAGCGTATCTTGTTGTTCCGGATCTCTGGCAGATTGGGGTCCATGGCTTGACGCCTGGCGTTGAGGATTTCTAGCAGCTTGGCAAAGTCCTCGTGCAGGTGCTCGTACCTGCAGAATTGCAGTGGGTCACATCAACCCAGGCACACAGCGCATGATCGTTTAGCTGATAGGGGTTACATTGTTTCGTCGGATGGGTTAGAAGCTGGCTAGTTGAACGCGCGCACAGGCGATGAGCGCCCCGTGGGCAACAAGAACTGGAGTATGGGAACTGTACGAAACGCCCTTGTCA
Source organism: Chlamydomonas reinhardtii (assembly GCF_000002595.2). NCBI lineage: Eukaryota > Viridiplantae > Chlorophyta > Chlorophyceae > Chlamydomonadales > Chlamydomonadaceae > Chlamydomonas > Chlamydomonas reinhardtii. Next base: position 7,165,468 of record NC_057019.1, read on the forward strand.
TCGCCAGTGCACCGGCTGAGTCATGCAGATGATGTGAAGGGACGCCATGTCTCGGGCGACCTGGCATTGAATCTCGCATTCCCTTTGAGCACCCCGAAGTGCCAAGCACCCCGCCCAGGCCCGCACCTGATCAGGTAGTCCACGGACATGCCGGTCCCGGCCGCGTCCGTCATGCAATGGTACGCGGGCTCAATGTGGTAGAAGTCGTAGGCCCAGGCGTCGTCGCCGCGGAACGAGCTCTGTTGCGATGGGGAGATGACGTGCGAACCACACGTAGTGTTATCCTAGTAGAATAGCAGGCTCCTGTCATGCCCGTCAATCCGTGATATCCCTGAACGTCCCGAGGTGGAACGCCTGTCGGCCTAGCCCCCATTCGGCTCCAAGCGCTGCCTGGTGTCGCATGTGTGCTGAACCTGTGAGGTTGATACGGTCGGAAGTTTCCCGCCATCAATGCGCCCACCTGTGTGCCGCATCGGAACAAGTTTGCCATCTTCCCCATCAAGTAGGGGTCAGTGCAGAACTGGCGGAACGGCAGGCCGCCGCACACGCCCGTCTTGATGGGCCATCTGCGGTAAGACGTGGGATTACCGGGTTAGTTGCGGATGGCGTCTTGGCGCATCACTGCTAAATTGAGAAACTTGAGCACGGTGGTCAGAGACGAAGCGGCAGAATCGCTATGGCACAGTGCAGCCTCTAGCAGCTCGCCTGTTGCGTCCGCCGGCGCGGCCCCACGAACGTATCGCCCTCATCTAAAAGGTACGCCTCTAGTATAATACGCCGACTGCGCCGTCGCCAGCTGGCCTGGGCCTACGCAAGAGCTCACGCGGGTTCAAGCCCATGCACATACGCTCGCACAACTGAACCCACCTGTCCTGCGTGTAGTCATACCCACTCGCCGCCCGCGCCCAGGTGTTACGGGTGGAGGAGATAACATAGTAACTGCTCCACATCTCGTCATGGCTCACACCGCGCGACGCCATCTCCGCGGCGTCGAACGGCCGCATGCAGAGCAGCTTGGACTGCGACTTGCACGCCACCTGGGGCGGTTGCGTAGGCACCCAAGTAACATGTGGGTGCACAAGGTTGACGAGGCATCAGATTAGGCGCAGCCGCTTTGCACAAACCTTGGGATGCCGCAATCACTTGCACCGCAGCAGCACAACACCATTCAATCGCAATGCCCTCCGTCTCTTCGTGTAGTGACCCCACCAATCCTCCACCCAACCATGGCACACCATACGCACTTTGCAGTGCACTGCTCACCTTGAACGTGTCCAGCACCGTGGTAGACGCTGCCTTGCGGTTGCGGATGAAGATAATCTTGTAGTTGTGGTTCACGAATACGCCGCACTTGTACGACATGGGCGGCGGCTGTGAGCTCACGTCCTCGCCCAGCACCGTCTGTGGCCGGTTGTTCGTGTCAGGCGTGTTGGATGTGTCGGGTGTGGGTTTGTGGAAGCGGTAGGGGGCGTTTGGTTGGCGCAGCAGCTGGCTGTATGGAAAAGATTGCTGCGTTCGTCACTTTGGTGGTGCGCTCATGCGGGCAGACGCTAGGCAAGGCTCGGCATTTACTCCCCTGCCTCACCTCTCGCAACAGCCATTCCCTGAAGGCTGTGTGGTTAAATAGCTTGTCATCATAGCGCTCCTTGGGCAGCACTCCGACCTTCTTGACCTCGCCGTACACCTTGGCCGGCGCCGTCACCAGCCTGCTATAGTAGTCAGGCCCCACCGAGGCGCTCTCCTGAGCACGTGCTATATGAAGCGAGCCTAAGAGCGAAGCGCACAGGAGCGCCCGTAGCGCGGCTGCTACAGGTGTGCTGGGCATCTACGTCGGCTGGCGCAGGCTGGCGGGAGATGTTTTGTCGAATCCTGGGGTGGGAATACAAACGATCGCCTGTAGTGGCGAAGCTGGTCCGAAATTCAACAGCTGCTGCTTTAGGCTTTTCGACACGTCCTGGCTCAGCCCAGTGTGTCGCTCGGAGCTGGCTGTCGCAGGTCGCTAGGACGCTCCCTGGCCTGGAAGCTGCATTATGAGCTGTGATGTCACACGTTATTCCTCTTATATAATTGTCGCCCGTTTCCTGAGCATGCAAATCCTGCTAAAAACTAGAGTCAGTCAGGGAAATCGCGTGTAAGCGAGCAACAGCCGATCAAGTTCAGCTCTGCATCAGTATACAATATACAATAAGCGTCCTACTCTATTCTGTCTTTTCTGGCGCTCTAGCCTTGTGCCACGGCCTTGTGCTCTGGCCGTGCCATACCCTGGCGCATCATGACCCCCCTCGCTGGCCTTGTGCTCTGGCCGTGCCATACCCTTGCGCATCATGACCCCCCTCCCTTTGTTTAAGTTTTGGGGCATGTGGGGACTTCGACCAAGTTACTTGGTCTGGCACTGCGTCCAAGCTCACCGTTTTACATGAACCGCGGCCTGTACATCTTCTCCTGGTCTCGGGGTTAACGGGCCCCTGGAGTCCCTCAAGGCGCCGCGCCCCACCCGCACGGAGCGGCCACCATCAAGCGACGGGAGCGCCTTCGCCCTATGCATTTGTGACCACTTGGGTCGGCTAGCGGGGTGTATGGGGGCTATCGGCTGCCGAAGCGGCCTCCCCTCGTCGACAGAGGGTCCCTACATCACCACATCTTTAGTCCCAAATCCTACCACACACGTCCTCTAGCTACACGCGTATCCCCGATTTCCCGGCCCCTTACTTCATCTCGTCCTCCACCGCAGCCAGCACCCACGCGACGGTCCTCAACGATACCTGACCACACCCATCCCACGGTCCCCTACCGCAGCTCATCCTCGCACATTGCACGCGACGACAACTGCTGCTCACTCGAAGTCATTGTCCTCCACCTCCTTGCTGCCTTCCAGCTTCTTCTTGTATCTACAGTACGCCTCTCGTCCACCCGATGACTCTCTCAACCTCGGCGCTGTGCCCTCACCAGCCCCCCTGCCACGCACGCCACGCCCGAGTTCCTCCTCACTTGCCGATGCAGAACCTGCTGAACACGTTGTCCAGCACCTCCTCCGCCACCTCGTCGCCGCTCACCTCGCCCAGCGCCAGCAGCGCGCTGCGCAAGTCGATGGTCCAAAAGTCCAGCGGCAGGTCGGCGGCCACCGACTCAGACAGCCGCATCAGCGCCTGGCAGGGTGCGGGGTGGGGGTACGGGGCAGGGGGCAGGGTGTGGGGACAGAGGCAGGGAGCAGGGGCGGGAGGGCGTGGAGTGGCGTAGAGAGGATGCATGATTGCGCAAGGGTGTCAGACACAGGACAGTTCGCGACCACATGCAGCGTGATGGAGGTGGCTGTGTGGCTGCGCGCAGCAGCCGCCCTGCCTGCTCCTCACCTCGTGGCTGCGCACCAGCGCCTCCGCCTGGCGCTCGTTGACGGCCCACGACACGCCGCCGCTGGCCGCCAGCTGGGGCGCGCCCGCCAGGTCCAGCAGCGCAGCATCCAGGGACTGCGGGCGGAGGAGGCAAGGTGCAGCACGTGCAGGATGAACAACTAGGAGGAACGCGTGGATTACAATGGCACCAATGTAAGTTCCCGCTCTTTCTCCCGCGAGGCGACCCTGTTTCATGCTAGCCGTGCTGCGTACTGTACTGAGCTGCCTGGGCATTATCTACCAGCTGTCTCCTCCGGACTCAAGGATGCACCCAGTCAGGCCACCGGGTTCCGACACGTAACATGGACGGGCCCTGACGGGTGCCTTCACACCCCACGCGCCCGTGCCCTCACCTCCAGTCCCTTGCGCTGCGACGCGCTGGTGCGGACCGTGGCGGAAAACGTCTCACGCGCCAGCACCGGCAGCGGAAGGGGCGCGTGCTCATCAGTTGAGGCGGTGGCACCACCGCTGGCTGGCCCTGCGAAGGCATGCATCATGCATGCAACAGCGTGCCACGTCAGCACCGATTGACGCTCGACTAGCTGAATACTAGCTGAATACTAGCCTTGCTCCAGGGACCGCCAGCCAGTCCAGTGTCCACGCACTCCGCCCCCAGCCCTCCGGCCTCCATGCCGACGCCGCACCTGCCGCCCGGAGGTCGTCCTTGTTCGCGACCAGCAGCGCTGGACCCCGCACCCGGCAGCCCGAGCTACCCGGCCCGTCGCCCCACAGCGACCTGCGCGGCGACGAGTCCGCAGACCAGTTCGTCAACAGGCCGTCCATGGTGAGCGAAAACCAGTATGTTCAGCGGGCCACCGGCTTAACTGGCCGTCGGAGCGGGCAGTTCTACACGCTGGCGTCCACCTTCACATCGTTGACCGCCGCCCCTTCTCCCCCCCCCCCCATGTGCTCCCGCCGCCGCACCTGTAGATCTCCGTGTCGGCGTCCGTCCAGCCCTCAGCACTGTCCACCACCATGATGACCACATCCGCGGCGGCGGCAGCCGCCTGGGAGCGCTCCACCTGCCACCAGTGGGTGCGGGTCATGGCATGAACAAGCCAGGAAGACCCTATGTGCGTGAAGGGCCGCTGAGGCCGAGTACCGCGCACCACTGCAAGCCCCCTTGCCTTGGCGGCTTCGAGGCCGCCCCGACCAGACCCCACCCGGCCAGACCAGAACAGCAGTAGCTCGCGAGCATACACCTGTCGGCGACTAGTGACTACCATGTCGCTCCCCGCAACCTCCTGCCCCCCTCCTGCTCACCCCGATGCGCTCCACGACGTCGGTGCTGTCGCGGATGCCGGCTGTGTCCAGCAGCGTCACCGGCACGCCGCCCACACTGAGCTGCGCCTCAAGCACGTCGCGGGTGGTGCCGGCAATCTCCGTCACGATGGCGCGGTCGCTGCGGTGCCGTACAGCAGCAGGCGGGAGACAGAGGCAAAGGAAGGGGATGATGGCATCAGACTACTGCGTCCGTACATAAGCTTGGCTGTCAGCACATCTCAACGGGGCGCCCTTTTCGCGTCAGGGCTGCAGGGCCCGGTGCGCAGCAGTGCTTGGCCCGGCTGCCCTGACAGTTTGGCCGCCTCATGCCATTATGAGCATCCCTCATGCCTGCAGCGGCCGCGCACCTATTGGTCCAGGCGTTGAGCAGGGAGCTTTTGCCCACATTGGGCCGACCCACGATGGCCACCTGCATGGGTGCGAGAGCGCATGGGAGCCGTACGGAATCGAGGCGCAGGCGCACGTGAATGCGTTAAACCGAGGATGGGGCCGAGATTGAGAGGCAAAGAACGCAGACCGCACACGTGCGTTTGGCCTCCCAGCGATGAAGCGCGCCCACCTGCAGACCGCGACGCAGCAGGCTGCCGGCCCGGGCAGTCCTCAGCGCCTTTTCAATGCCAGCCTGCGGAGCAGTCAACACACAAGTACTGCGTCAACCGACGTTCTTTCACCTGACGTGTTATTGCTCAAGGGCTCTGAGGCGGTGCTTACCTGAATGGCCTCGATCTGGGACTTGAGCGCCGGCACGTCAATGGGCGGCAGGTCTTCATCGAAATCCAGCCTGCCAGGAGAGGGAACACCACAGACGTGTAATCATAGTAGGAGGAGAGGGACGAGCAGCACAGCGCGCCCTCCGTAATGACACCTGCATCTTTCGGCTGATGTGGCTGCCGCTGTCACTACTGCCCCCCCTTCCCACACCACACGCGCACCCCACCCCCTCCATCTCCTCCCGCACCTGGCCTCTAGCTCCGCCAGCAGGTCCAGGCACTGCCGCCGCATGTCTGACACGGCGCTGCCCACGCCGCCGCGCAGGCCAGCCAGCGCGCTGTCCGCCGCCGCCGCCGTGCGCGCCCCCACCAGCTCCGACACCGACTCAGCCTGCCGCGCACGCGGATGCAGGTGCACGCGTTGAGGCATTCGTGCCCTGGCTCGACGCTGCTGGACCCTCCCACAAAACCCAGTCGCGATGCATTGACACTACACATCTTGCCCAGCTCCTCCGCCCAAATGCTGCCAGCCGGTATTTCGCTTCCCTCCTCCGGCCGGCCACCCGTCAGCCCCCAGTCCTCCGCACACCGCCCTGGCCCCAGCCCCGCACCTGCGCCAGGTCCAGGCGGCCGTTGAGGAAGGCGCGCAGCGTGAACTCGCCCGGCTTGGCGGGCCGCGCGCCCGCCTCTATGAGCGCGCGCTGCACGCGGGCCGCGCACACGCCGCCGCCGTGGCAGTGGAACTCCACCACGTCCTCCGCCGTGTAGGAGCGCGGCGACAGCATCACCAGCAGCAGAACCTGCGTGCGCGCATGGGCGCGTCATGGGTGCCTGGGTAGTAAAGCCGATGTAAACTTGGATAGAGAGGGACGGATGCCGGGGCCAGCGAGACAAAGTTCGCACACCTGTCCATCCAGCCAACTCGCCAGAATCCTATGGACGCCATGCTGAGCCCAAGAGCGCGCCCCGAGCAACCTTGCAAAGTCGTCCAGCACCAAGCCGCAACCTCCTCAGTGACTACGGTTCGCGGCGCCTGCGCCCACTGCCCGCACCTCGTCCAGCACGTTCTCGTCGCCATCCACCGCCGTGCCGTAGTACACGCGGTGGCTGGCCGGCGACCAGCCGATGCGGAAGCGGCCGCCCGGGCGGAAGGCCTTGAGCGCGATGGGCACCGCCTCGGTGCCGCTGAGGCGGATGATGGACACGGAGCCGGCGGACAGGCCTGGCGGGCGCCGGGGCGGGCAGAAGTATCGAGGACCAGACATGGACTAGGTAGGAGGGCGGAGGCGTGGTTGGAGAGGACGATGTGGACAGGCGACAGGATGGAGGGCAGATCGCAAGCAAGCGGATCAAAGTTCCGCCGCCCCTAATGTGCCACGCCCACCTTCTTTGTACGTGTGCATGTGTGCGACACGCCGACATGCGCTTGCTGTCGTACAAGCAGCCACAGCCACAACCGTAACGTCTACACGCACCCGTGATGATGGATGAGATGGTGTCCTCGTCCTGGGTGGTCAGCACGACCGGCGACGACGACGAGCCGTCTAAGCGACCGCCCTCTCCGTCACTGCCGCTACCACTGCCACTGCCGCTGCCGCCGGGACCCCAGTTGGGTGAGTCCTCGTCATCGCTGTTAGCGGCGCCGCCAGGCCGACCCGGTGCCGAGAAGGAGGAGGAGGCCGCGGCCGCAGTCGTCAGGTTCCGCCGGCGCCCCGCAGTCCAGATCCGAGGCTTACCGCTGGGAGCCCCGCCGCCGGGGGTGGAGGTGGAGCAAGAGGAGCTGCAGGGTCCAGGCGCGTGAGAGGCCGCTGCTGGGGCGCAGGGGCGGCGCTGCTGGTGTGAAGACGGGTAGGAAGGCACGGCGCAAGGCTGCGAGGTCAGCGAGGGGGCGACCGGGCCGATTAGGAAAGCCGAGTAGACAGCGCCGATGGCACGGCTGGACGATGCCGGCGCGGGGGCCCGAGAGGATGCCACAGCAGGAGCTAAGGGAGGGGCGTGTGGTGGGAGAGTTCCGCACCCGCCCGGTGAAAGGACACCTGCGGTGCATGGCGGGGTTGGGCACGGGCAGGACGGGCAAGGGACGGGCATACAGCAGAGGGCAAGTGGTGAGCAGCATCTTGCAGTCAGGTGATATGTACGGTATAGCAGCAGGTGTCAAACCATCGTGCACTCCAACAAGCTTTCAGCTCAACCATAGTTCGTAGGCCGGAGTAAGTATGCACCTGTAGCTGCGCGGGATGCCATGGCGAGGCGGTGCAGCGGCGCAGCAGGCAGCGTATGCGCAGGCTGCACGAGGGAGGCGGGGCCGCCACAAAAGGTCCCCAGCAGCCTCCAAACCTCAAAGTGTCGTATAAGTATTGAACTTGTCCAGAAACGACAATCTATGAGCATGCAGAATTGCTGTATCGCTGTGGGTGTCGCGCGACTAGCGGCGTGCACATGCACAGCTGCGCAGCCTCAAATGGAAGGTTGTAGCAAGCAACAAGACAATACATGTCACAAAGCATTGTATCACATTGCGAAATCCTTTCGGTGTGGTGAGGAATTGGTCAGCTCATGGTGTCGTGAAACAAGCACTAGTCGCCCAAGCACGCCAGTGCTTTCCTGACGTTGGGTTCATGCTCATTTAAACACTCGTATAAATACCGTCATCTCACGTAGTACTGCCGCCACGAGGCTGTGGAAAAATAGGAGGCTGGCGGAAATTTGAGGGGCGCCATTATGGCGTCATACGTCAACTGGCTTGAGCCAGGACCCTGGGAGGACGATGGCGGGACCGCTCTCACGTCGCTGGAGAGGCGACAGCGGCGTCAGCGGGAGACAAAGGACGTGAACGCGTTCTACTCCAGCCTGGGCTTTTTGTTTTTTATCATCACTGGGCTTCTGGTCTGGAGCGAGGTCAGCGCATTCTATACCAGCCCCAGCCGCGCTCTCACGGGGGCGTTCGCTCTGGAGCTCGTGAAGTTTGGCGCTGTTGCCTGCTCTCAGCTCAAATCGCTCTACTACCACGTTGGAAACTTCGCCTGGACGCTAAACGCCGTGGTGTATGGGCCAGAATTTGCAAAACACGGTGGGTTAGCAGGAGCCCAGTGGCCGCGTGTTGCGCAGCTCTTCTGTGCTTGCTGTTGCAAGCAGAATGGGTGGGTTGCCGGGTCCGGATGCGGCTCAGCGGGAGTGTGGAGCTGCTTGGCCTCGCTGCACTCGAGTCACCCGCGGCTCTTCTTATGCTCGCGCGGAGGCGTGTACGTCTATGCATTGGGGCTCCTAAAGGACGCATTAGCGAGGAACTGCACGCATCTTAACGGATTGCTGACGCGCCAAGCAAAAAGCCCGAATGTGCATGCAAAACTCGCAACCCTACTTTCGGGCGGCCTGACGCGTTCGACCGCCCCGCACGCGCAGGTGTGAGCGTCACGCATGGAGCAGCAAAACTGCTAACGAGCGGCCTCTATTACTTGGCTGTCTTGCTTTCGGGTACGAAACCAGGGTGGGGGCCCAGGCCTGGGCTGAGCCAAGCGGCTCTAGGGCTTTCGTCGGCACTGGATGCGGCAGATGGCAGGAGCTAGGGTCCTAGCATGCGTAATTGACGGGCATTACAGGAGGTGACCCTTGGTTGCAGATAAGGCAGGATTAGGCGGTTGTGGGGTGGATCTGGTCTGGGAGCTGTTGTATGGCAGCTGCGCTTGGGGTGCGGTCCGGGGTGCATTGGGCGAGCCTGGCTAACCGGCATCGACGGGACAGCGCGTGCGTGCTCGTGCACAATCACCCCCAGCAAAGGGCTGCCTTACGGCCACAGGGTTTGCTGCATGCCGAAATATCAGCTCCCTGCGCAAGCACAATGCAGGTCTTCACCCCTGCTTCAACGCAATACGCACCCCTGCACCTACAACCCGCAGGTCTGCTCGTGTATGTGGCGCTCCCCCACCTATCACGCGTGCCATTGCGCGCCGCCGCCCGCAGCACGGCGGCGACGGGCGGCCTCTTTGCCGCGCCGCCGCTGTACTCGCTTGTCACGGCGCGCCTGTGGGGCGGTGTGGCGGCGCCGCAGCCGGTGGTGCTGCTGGCGCTGGGCTTCGCAGTAGCCATGTGCGCCGCGGCACACTGGATGTCGCGGCGGTTGTCAGGGCGGCTGCGGGGCGAGGTGGCATCGTTGGGGCTGGGGCTGACCAGCTCAGCCGCGGGCGGCAGCGGCGCGCAGTCGGCGGCTGGCAGCTCTGCTGGTGGGCTCGGTAGCGCGCGGCAGCGCAACGGTGCGACGGCAGGCGGGGCAGGCGGTGGCAGCGCATACAGTGGCGCCGGCGCCCGCAAAAGTGGCGCGGCCCTTGCTGCGGCCGCCGCCCCTGCCAGCAGCGCAGGGACCGCTGCGGCCGGCTCCAAAAAGGCCACTGCAGCCTCCTCCACATCCCCTAGTACTAGCAATGGCCACCACCCCACGTACGGCCGCACGCCGTCAGGCCGCGGGGGCGGTGGCAGCAGCCCGCCGCACGACCCGACGCGCCCGCCGGCTTCCTCCGGCAGCCGCACTGGCACCTCCTCTAGCTTTTCGGGCCTGCCTGCGTCTATGACCGGCGCTGCCAGCGCCGGCACACCCAGCAATGGCGGCGGCGGCGGCACTGCTACCGCGCCTGCGCCCGACCCCGTCAGCGTCCAGGCGTCAGCGCGCAGCCTCAGTGGCCGCGAGGGCAGCACAGCGCACGCCGGCTCTAGCTTGCACGACCCAGTCGCGCCCAGCCCGCGCACAGTCGGGGGCTCGACCGCTGCGTCAGGGTCGTCCAAGCAGGCTGGCGGCGGGAAGGGCGGGAGCGCTTCAACAGCAGCCGCAACAGCCCACGACCCCGTTGTCGCCCCGTCCGCAAGGACTGCGGCAGGATCTAACTCCAACACTAGCAAAACCTCGCAGCAGCAGCAGCACCAGCACGCGGTAGACCCCGTGGCGGCACCCGCCGGCAACGGCAAGTCGTCGAAGGGCTCGGCAACGTCAGTCGCGTTGGCTTCCGGTGTGGCCGCTGCGACAACGACAAATCCCGTGGCGGCGCCTAGCGGAGGGAAGGCGCAACAGGCCAACTTGACAACCTCCTTGTCAAAGCAGGAGCAACAGTCTGCGGCGGCGGCGGCTGTAGACCCCGTGGCGGCGCCCGCGTCCAAAAAGAAGGGCGGGGGCGCGTCTTCCGGCTCCGCAGCAACCGCCACTGTTGTCGCCACTGCAGCCACAACGTCTGTGTCAGCTGCCCGCCAGGGCTCCGGCTCAGCTGGCGCGGCAGGTGGGGGCGGCGCCGCCAGCAAAGGTGGCGCGGCAACTGGCAAAGCCGCAACTAACGCGTTTGCGCCATCTGCTGCCGTGACCGGCTCCTCAGCCTCCAGCGGCGGCAAGGCGTCTACCCCTAGCAACAACCCGGTCGCGCCCGCGCCGGCGGCAGCGACCGCCGCCGCGTCTGGCAACACCACTAGCACCACCGCTGCCGGCGGCGGCCTGCTCGCGCGCCTGACCGCCACAGTTAGCTCCGCTGCCGCGGCGGCTCCAGGGCTGGCAGGGAGGGTGGGAAAGAAGGCCGCTGCGCCGCCGCCGCCGCGCAAGGGCCCCAACCCGACGCCCACCTACATTATCGTGCCCCCGCCGCCCCCGCCGCCGCCGCGTAACAAGCCGCCCGCGGCGGGGGGCGCGGCGGCGGGCGCGGCGACAGCCGCCGCTGCTGCTGCATCAACTGCGGCGGCAGCAGCCCCGGCGACGCCAGCTGAGCAGCCCGTTAAGAACGCATGGCTGAACCCCAACCCGGTCATCAAGATTGCCAGCGGCGCCGCCAAGGGGCCCAAGCCGTCTGCAACAGCACTCGCCGTCGCCGCTGCCGCTCCTGCAAGCTCCACAGCCGCTGCAGCGGCGGGGAAGCAATCAGGCGCCGCCAACAGCGGACCGGCGGTCGGTCGCGGCGGGCCGCCGCCGCCGCCGCCGCCCGCTCGGACCACGTCCGCCGCCTCTGCCGCCGCCGCCACAGGTGTCACGACTGCCGACCCTCCGCTGCTCAGCACGCGCACCTCCGCCGGTAGCGCCACTGCCTCGGCCTTCGCTGACCCCGTGGCGCCGCCGCCCGGGCCCGGCGCCGCTGCCGCCGCCGCCGTCGGCGACCCCGTCGTGTACCCTCCCGGGGGCCACGGCGGTGGCCTGCTCGCCAACGGCGCTGCCGACGGCCACGCAGTCGGCGCCGGCGGCGCGCCCAACGGCCTGGTATCCGCCACCATCATGACGTCTGACCCGAGCTTGGGGCCGCTGGTGGCGCACAAGCACGCCTCTGGCGACCTGGACATCGCCTCCGTCGCCGCCAACTACCGGCCCTACCCCTCCGCCACCAGCATCCCCGCCGCCGACGTCGACGGCGACTCGTTCTCCTTCTTCTCCATCCCGCCGCCGGTCATCTCCGAGGAGGGCTCCGCCGACCCCGCCGCCACTGACGCCGCCGCAGACGCCGCCGCCGCCACTGCGCTCATGGCGCTGTACGGCGGGTACGGCGGTGTCGGCGCGCTCGAGGCGGCGATGCCCGGCTTTGGCGCGGACCCGGTCTGGAGCCCTAACCCGCACGTTGCCGGCGTGGGCGGTGTCGGCGCCACCATGTTCCCCAGTAGCGGCGGCGCGCCGCTGCCGCCGCCGGGCTTTCCCAGCCACGCCTACGGTGGCGCCTTCGCCACCGGCCCGCTGCCGGGTGCCGGCGCCTGGGGCGCCGGCCGCGGCTCCGCCGGCGGCGCGGCGGCCGCAGAGCCGGCGGCGGCGGCCGCAGAGCCTGAGCCGCTGCCCCTGCCGCCGGCCGGCGACAACGCGGTCCTGGCCTCGCTGGGCTTTGTGGACGACGGCGGCGCGGGCGGCGCGGAGGAGGGCTCGGACGCGGCCGGCACGTGCAGCATCTGCTGGTCGGCGCCGCGGCAGGTGGGCTTCCTGCACGGCAAGACCAGCCACCTGTGCGTGTGCCGGCGCTGCGCGGCGCAGCTGCGCGAGGGCGTGCACCGCTGCCCCATGTGCCGCCAGCTGATCGAGCGCATCATCGACATCTTTTAGGCGAGTCAGCCGGCGGCGAGCGCCAGCTGTTGCCCGCGTCGGCTGCGGGCAACGGCAGGCGCGGATTGGGCAGTATAATGTGTTCGCGGGCGCATGCAATACGAGCGACCCCGGGCATCGCGGCAGGCTTAGGCGGCATGTGCTGGACTGGTGACGGCGGCGCCAGGAACGGCAGTTGCAGCGACCGTGACCGGACGGCGCATTCCACGGTAGCAGACTAGCAGCCGTAGCAGGGCCGCAGTGCTAGGGGCACTAGCACCGCGCTGCGTGTCCTGCTGGGGGTTGCAGAGTTCTGATGGAGCGTCAAGGTGGACACGTCTCGGCAGGTTCAAGGCGTGGGCTCAAGCCCGTTGCGTTTTCGGCATTCGCAGTGGCAGTGGCTTGCACCCGTCCTGCGGCCACGTGAGGGCTGCGCGCCTGTGGTCGTCGTTGGCGGCGGAGTTGTTGTGTGGGGCTGTGTGCGGGGCAGGACGAGGAAGAGCCGAAGAGGAACTGTGTGTCCGGTCAGGCGGCGCGACAGCGAGGATACAGGGCCCGCGAAAGCCGCAACCTGCCGGGAGTGCGCCCGCACGAACGAGCAGCGGCGGCTGAATGCAGGGCCGGTAGCTGCGTGCATGTATGAGTGTACCATGAAGGCTGAACCGTAACCAGCACGGCCGCTGCGCAACGGTCATGACATGCCACGCAGAACCAGTAGATTGTTTACGCACTGCCGAAAGTCTGTAAGCAGGGGTTTGTCTCGTTTAAGCCCAGCCAATTTTGGCGGGAGTGGGTGTGCCTTGATTGTTTACTTGTCCATCGTGCACTGAGCGTGCGGAATGGTGGCGTGCTCGCAGCTCACGAAAGAGGCAGTGCGCATAGCGGTGTGTATGCCCCGCAAAGTGCGGGCATGGTCACACGCTCGGCTGGTGTCGGTGTGGCATCGGATAGCAATAGGGCTCGCAATCTTTGACCACACGGTAACAACGTAAGACCGCCAACACAGGTTTAGGCTTCTGGTGTTCCTGGGATGGAATGGGAAGTGTTGGTCCTATGAGCGGCCATTGACCGCGTGGTCTGACACGACACGAACCGCACTCGTGATGGACGGCTGTGCGCGTATTGCTGCGTGTACGTGTGTTTGTCTGTGGAGGGTGGGACAGGGGATGAAAGTAAGCATGCCATTTGTATGACGTCGTGCATCTTGGCATTGGGAGGGAGGCAGGATACACGCGCGTGCGCATTGATGACTGATGGTGCCGCAGTAGGGTGACTGAGGGTAGGCAACAGGGTTGGTGTACGACTGTACACCATAAAGAACGACACATGGGTTACTAGTTGAGCTCCGGCGCAGAGTTGGATTCCAACTGCACACAGGAATCCAACTTCTGTCGGAAGTACAGCGCACCAAACACATTACGGCTCGTGCGCGGCCCTGCTTCGATTGGTCCTTGTTTGTTAAGGTAGGAAGGTGGCAAGCCACTGAGTTGCTGCTGTCCCGGGCCCCTGCTCCAACCACCCAGATGCTTTTTGTGTGTTCGGCATGGGCTGTTTCAGCTTCCCCTGGGTTCCCGGGGCGCATGCATAAGCTGCCTCTGAAATCTAATGCCCCACACGCGCACGCGTTGATAGCGGCCCTTCACCGCTGCTGCCGTGGCCATGTCGTGTTACAGCCGCCAGCACCAGCAGGCCCAGGATGCAAGACGGGCCACATCGGCGCCCTCAGTCCACTTGCCCTTCACAGCGCACCACACACACGCCCTCGAGCGCCGCCAGCCAAACCCACAAACGCGGCACGGCCCACCGCAGGCCCCTCTGCCCCCGCCTCGTGTTGCCTCGTGCACCGCCCGGCACCTCAACAGGCACACCACACAGCACTCAGCCAAGCTGCCTCCCTAGGCCAGCACTGCCACTACCACACGCCGCACAAGAACCGCAACCCGCCACTGTCGTCACGCGGAGTCATTCCGCGCCGTCCAGTCCGTCCAGCGCAGCCCCCGGCTCGGCGGGCTCGGCGGGCGGGTACCAGTACTGGCGCACCGCAGCCACCGGGTCGCCGCCGGAGCGGTGCAGCGCAGCCACCGCACCCGGCCGGTCGAACTGCGGGCGCGGGGGGCGGGGCGGGGGGTCACATTCATGATGATTTAAGAAGTGAAGGCGTACCCAGGCACAGTACGGTAGTATAGCAGGGGGGGGGTTACATCCATGATTAATTAAGTATAGCGGGGGGGGGCGGGCACTGCATGCCGAAATATCAGCTCCCTGCGAAAGCACGATGCAGGTCTTCACCCCTGCTTCAAAACAATACGCACCCCTGCACCTACAACCCGCAGGTCTGCTCGTGTATGTGGCGCTCCCCCACCTATCACGCGTGCCATTGCGCGCCGCCGCCCGCAGCACGGCGGCGACGGGCGGCCTCTTCGCCGCGCCGCCGCTGTACTCGCTTGTCACGGCGCGCCTGTGGGGCGGTGTGGCGGCGCCGCAGTCGGTGGTGCTGCTGGCGCTGGGCTTCGCAGTAGCCATGTGCGCCGCGGCACACTGGATGTCGCGGCGGTTGTCAGGGCGGCTGCGGGGGGAGGTGGCATCGTTGGGGCTGGGGCTGACCAGCTCAGCCGCGGGCGGCAGCGGCGCGCAGTCGGCGGCTGGCAGCTCTGCTGGTGGGCCCGGTAGCGCGCGGCAGCGCAGCGGTGCGACGGCGGGCGGGGCAGGCGGTGGCAGCGCATACAGTGGCGCCGGCGCCCGCAAAAGTGGCGCGGCTCTTGCTGCGGCCGCCGCCCCTGCCAGCAGCGCAGGGACCGCTGCGGCCGGCTCCAAAAAGGCCACTGCAGCCTCCTCCACATCCCCTAGTACTAGCAATGGCCACCACCCCACGTACGGCCGCACGCCGTCAGGCCGCGGGAGCGGTGGCAGCAGCCCGCCGCACGACCCGACGCGCCCGCCGGCTTCCTCCGGCAGCCGCACTGGCACCTCCTCTAGCTTTTCGGGCCTGCCTGCGTCTTTGACCGGCGCTGCCAGCACCTGCACACCCAGCAGTGGCGGCGGCGGCGGCAGCACTGCTACCGCGCCTGCGCCCGACCCCGTCAGCGTTCAGGCGTCAGCGCGCAGCCTCAGTGGCCGCGAGGGCAGCACAGCGCACGCCGGCTCTAGCTTGCACGACCCAGCCGCACCCAGCCCGCGCACAGTCGGGGGCTCGACCGCTGCGTCAGGGTCGTCCAAGCAGGCTGGCGGCGGGAAGGGCGGGAGCGCTTCAACAGCAGCTGCAACAGCCCACGACCCCGTTGTCGCCCCGTCCGCAAGGACTACGGCAGGCGCTAACTCCAACACTAGCAGAACCTCGCAGCAGCAGCACGCGGTAGACCCCGTGGCGGCACCCGCCGGCAACGGCAAGTCGTCGAAGGGCTCGGCAACGTCAGTCACGTCGGCCTCCGGTGCGGCCGCTGCGACAACGACAAATCCCGTGGCGGCGCCTAGCGGAGGGAAGGCGCAACAGGCCAACCTGACAACCTCCTCGTCAAAGCAGCAACAGTCTGCGGCGGCGGCGGCTGTAGACCCCGTGGCAGCGCCCGCGTCCAAAAAGAAGGGCGGGAGCGCGTCGTTCGGGTCCGCAGCAACCGCGTCGGCCACTGTTGTCGCCACTGCAGCCACAATGTCTGTGTCAGTTGCCCGCCAGGGCTCCGGCTCAGCTGGCGCGGCTGGTGGGGGCGGCGCCGCCAGCAAAGGCGGCGCGGCAACTGGCAAAGCTGCAACGAACGCGTTTGCGCCATCTGCTGCCGTGACCGGCTCCTCAGCCTCCAGCGGCGGCAAGGCGTCTACCCCTAGCAACAACCCGGTCGCGCCCGCGCCGGCGGCAGCCGCCGCCGCCGCGTCTGGCAACACCACTAGCACCACCGCTGCCGGCGGCGGCCTGCTCGCGCGCCTGACCGCCACCGTTAGCTCCGCTGCCGCGGCGGCTCCAGGGCTGGCAGGGAGGGCGGGAAAGAAGGCCGCTGCGCCGCCGCCGCCGCGCAAGGGCCCCAACCCGACACCCACCTACATTATCGTGCCCCCGCCGCCCCCGCCGCCGCCGCGTAACAAGCCGCCCGCGGCGGCGGGCGCGGCGGCGGGCGCGGCGACAGCCGCCGCTGCTGCTGCATCAACTGCGACGGCAGCAGCCCCGGCGACGCCAGCTGAGCAGCCCGTTAAGAACGCATGGCTGAACCCCAACCCAGTCATCAAAATTGCCAGCGGCGCTGCCAAGGGGCCCAAGCCGTCTGCAACAGCACTCGCCGTCGCCGCTGCCGCTCCTGCAAGCTCCACAGTCGCTGCAGCGGCGGGGAAGCAATCAGGCGCCGCCAACAGCGGAGCGGCGGTCGGTCGCGGCGGGCCGCCGCCGCCGCCGCCGCCGCCGCCCGCTCGGACCACGTCCGCCGCCTCTGCCGCCGCCGCCACAGGTGTCACGACTGCCGACCCTCCGCTGCTCAGCACGCGCACCTCCGCCGGTAGCGCCACTGCCTCGGCCTTCGCTGACCCCGTGGCGCCGCCGCCCGGGCCCGGCGCCGCTGCCGCCGCCGCCGTCGGCGACCCCGTCGTGTACCCTCCCGGGGGCCACGGCGGTGGCCTGCTCGCCAACGGCGCTGCCGACGGCCACGCAGTCGGCGCCGGCGGCGCGCCCAACGGCCTGGTATCCGCCACCATCATGACGTCTGACCCGAGCTTGGGGCCGCTGGTGGCGCACAAGCACGCCTCTGGCGACCTGGACATCGCCTCCGTCGCCGCCAACTACCGGCCCTACCCCTCCGCCACCAGCATCCCCGCCGCCGACGTCGACGGCGACTCGTTCTCCTTCTTCTCCATCCCGCCGCCGGTCATCTCCGAGGAGGGCTCCGCCGACCCCGCCGCCACTGACGCCGCCGCAGACGCCGCCGCCGCCACTGCGCTCATGGCGCTGTACGGCGGGTACGGCGGTGTCGGCGCGCTCGAGGCGGCGATGCCCGGCTTTGGCGCGGACCCGGTCTGGAGCCCTAACCCGCACGTTGCCGGCGTGGGCGGTGTCGGCGCCACCATGTTCCCCAGTAGCGGCGGCGCGCCGCTGCCGCCGCCGGGCTTTCCCAGCCACGCCTACGGTGGCGCCTTCGCCACCGGCCCGCTGCCGGGTGCCGGCGCCTGGGGCGCCGGCCGCGGCTCCGCCGGCGGCGCGGCGGCCGCAGAGCCGGCGGCGGCGGCCGCAGAGCCTGAGCCGCTGCCCCTGCCGCCGGCCGGCGACAACGCGGTCCTGGCCTCGCTGGGCTTTGTGGACGACGGCGGCGCGGGC